>NC_053185.1:17272727-17575757 GCF_905163445.1 Pararge aegeria | reverse complement strand
GACATTTGTCCAAAATATCAACTGGTAGTTTATTGTTTTAAATGAATTATTTATTTTATGTAGTGTAATATATTGCACTACAAGTTTAAGTATAAGATATATTCTTGAATACATACATTAAATTTTCAAATATGTTTTGGCTAAAAACTATCATTATCTTAACATCTTTAAATATATCTCTTAATGACTCTCTCGGACCCATTTTATAGCCCTCTTCTGCAGCATGAAAATAGTGACAATATCAGCAGCATTACCCCATAGTAAAATTCCATATGACATAATGCTGTGAAAGTAACTAAAATAGACTAATATGTGGGGTATCTTCTTCACTGCATATTCACCAGGCAGTACCGCACGAACCGTTATAGGCACACGCATGCAAGTCGAGTCGTTTGTTGTAGCTTTACAAAAAATAACATATCCATAAAACATACATGTTATTTTATAGATAATGGTGTGCGAGCTCGACTCGAATTTGACCGGTTTTTTAATTCTGAAAAGACTTATAGAAGGAACTTCTAATTTTACAAAAGCTATCATAGAATCTTGTAATGGCTTATTATTTTTTTCCCCTGCATGTCAGGCAGTTTCGAGTTGGATGGTGTATAAGCGGCATTATTACGGATTACTATTTATCTTAAATGTATATGTTTTATATCTGTGAATTCAGAATAGATATTTTTTATTGAAAACAGACAGCAAGTAGGGAGGTACAGTCCACGCACTATAACTTATCCCCTGTACAATATAGGGGTTTACATTGTAATAGTGAGAAAGCAATAGTGTAAGACTTCGAAAGATTTACTGCAACCAGTTGTGGAATCCTGTAAATATTCTGAAGTATGCAGAAAAAATTCCGCTGAAAAGTTTAAGTGTGAATATTTCATGGCACCCATTCGTATAGAAGTTCGTCCTTTGAATAGCACAAAAGTTTCTACGGGTAGAATAAATGATTTAAAACTTCTTATTTCAGACCATTCTGACATAACACAATCTTATTCTTCTTAAATAAAACCTAACAGTAATTTGCCTACACCTTTCTAAAGCCCCAAAATAATATCTGACACAGGTGTAGTACCACTTCATCTAAAAGAAGGTTCCAAACTTGCAATCTTGTTAATACAGTAAAAATTTGATAATACACTATTTTTGATTTTTGATTTTATTTGAAATAAGGTTGACTAGCCTTTATATTTATAGTTAAAAATACGCCATTTCTTATATAGGGACATAAATTTTTAAATGAAACTGAGTTTACAGGTCTAAGAATAGTGCTAACGTGGAAAACGTTGTGTAAATGGCAACATTGTGTAAATGACAACACTACTTTTAATCCGATAACTTACTTTAGAGATGCTTTGAAATATGATTGGCACCAATCAGATGCTTAGTTGAAAACCATTCTCTATGAACAGAGCAACACTTCACGGGGTATGCAAACGATGTATGCAGGAGGTGCTCCTGTAACATGTGCCCATCACTGCGAGACGTTGATGTTAAGCCCCATCTGTCTGTTAATACACCGGCAACCATGCCCTTCAGACCGGAACTGAGCATTGCTACAATGCTGCTTATCTTAGTACTTCCCCGGACGAGCTCTGTCAAAAAAATCGCTAGTACTACTATGTAATATGTCTTCTTAACTTGTATTATCAAAATTAAGCTTAATTTGCTATAATCCGCGAAAAGCAGGAGAATCTGTGTGGTGTAATTTATAATTTCTTCAATCCTTATACTCCACACCAAACAGATCCCCGGCAATGTACCCTATACGCACGTTTCGCTCCGAAACCGGAGCATCCTCAGGAGATGGTGTGGAGTATAAGGATTGAAGAAATTACACCACACAGATTCTCCTGCTTTTCGCGGAGTATAGCAAATTAAGCTTAATTTTGATAATATATCATGGATTTCCGCAAAGTAACGCCTGCTTCTATCCAATTCTTAACTAGTCTTTTCTAGACTAACTTTGAGAGAAACTGAACTTTGAGAATTTTTTTTTTTTCCTTTACAAAATTAAGAAATTATTAATTCCCGAATTTCCCCTGACCACAATATTTGAACTGTATTATCCAGTTTATTTTTGTTAGCAAAGTTACAGACTTAACCTTTTTCCCAAACATTGTATTGAATAGTTATAGAATGAGAATAGTTATCTAGGATGTATATCCTAGATAACTATTCTCATTCTAGTTATCTAGGATATACATCCTAGATAACTATTCTCATTCTAGTTACTTATTTATTTGGTCTTTTGTTACAAATATTGTTTTTTATATATTTTTAAATATATATTTAAGTAATGAAATGTTTATTTTATAGTAATATACATATATATGCACCACCTAACTATTTTCTGTACCTGTTTTTTATCTTCGCCATTCTTGCCTGGAAGAAATCTCTATGAAGCGAGGCTGCCAAATTGTATACGTTGTTTTGTCATACTTTTCTTTTCTTTCTACGTACTTTTGGTGTGCAATAAAAGTATATTCGTTCATTCATTCATATGTTATATATATTTACATATTGAGAAGGGGTGGTAGTGGACGCATTCAGAAGAGTCATTATCAAGGATCCCTCGAAGCCGCAAAGAACCAGATAATTCCAAAATTTACTTTAAAAAACGCCGATAAATTAATATTCCCCGCAAAAAACAGCCGCTCGCCGAATCCCGTAATCCCTCAAGAGCATTAAGATGGAAAACGAAAATTGTTTTCTCATAATTATGGGACTGTCGCTGGCCCGTGGATTACGCACAACACATTCGCACATAAATCTCGCGAAATGGGACACTTTAGGCTAAGCTGCACCGTAATAATTTTACCAAGCCTCCGGACCACTATAATCTTGGCATAATCTGCCCGATAATGGGAACGTTTGTGTTTAAATCCGGTCATAGCGCGCTGGACGAGTTTCGTAAAGTGAAAACTATCCGAATAAAGTAAGCGCAGCTTGCTCATGACAATTTTAATGCGCTCTGATTTGTATGAGAAGTTATGTTTACTTTGGCAAACAGTCTTTGATGATAATCATCTTCGGCGTAATTAATACAGCTAAGCAGTGGCGTGCAAACAGCACAGAAATAAGAACATACAGAACACAGTGTACACGACTAATATTGAAGCATCAATAAACACTTCACTTAAGGATGGTATCTCGAACAAAAGGTTAATGTATTCAATAAATTGTATTACAACTATTAGCACATTTCATGATCAATTTTAATAAATATCTCTTCCTAAAATATTTAAAAAGAATTGGTAAAGGAAAATGAAGCTGTATTTTCTTTTTCTTTCCGTCCACCCGTACGACACTGTACATATAAACTGTCAAATGCAAACATTAGGTACATCGGTGATAGCGTAAATCTGTAATTTTAGAAACACGACAAAGCGTCACTTGACATATTTGAACTAAATTGACTAATACCTATACAAATCATTGTCTAATCCTGGTCTGAATATGCCTTAACACGACGGAAGTTGTTTTAAAATTAATAAGGGAAAACGTCAGCGCATATCAATTTTGGGGTAAATTCCAAAAGCACTGGCAACACTGAGAATGATGTCTCCCGTATCTCCCATCTCCGCTTAATTACCTCCCGTCAATTACTTACTCGAATTTAATTTGGCTAATGAAGCGTAATTAAAATATACGCGTTTATTTCGAAGACTGGCTGGGGGTATGGCTCAAAGGGAGTGATGGAAATGACAAGTACAATCTTCCTTACGTTTACAGTTTAAGCCGAAGTAGGTTATTGAGATACGAGTACAATTTATTAATTACAGCCTAAATTAATATATCTTTAAAGAGAGCGTTTGTTTGTATTTCTCAGCTTGAACTCACTGAAACCTTACTACTATTATTCATTTCTGGAATTTCTGGATGGAAATAGTATGAGCTGGAAGTATGTCATATTCTATTTTATATATAGGTCTAGCGTCAATTCTAAAATGGCCGAATGGAACGAATATTAAATTAGGTCTAAGTAATATCACAGGATTGCTGTCTAGCACTATAGATTGACAAATTAATCTTTCTAGTCCAAACAATCGGATGCATTGCTTATTTAAATTGAATGCTATTTACAGGATACATATTTCAGTACTTTCTCTCTTAATTTACCGGTTACTATACGTTGTTATCGATAAAAGCTGAAACTGAAGTACGCTTAATTATCTAAAAGTGGGTCCTTTTCCTTCACTGACTCAAGTTTAGCAACGGGCAACGTCTAGTTTTATTATATATACTTACAAAGTTTTTCTTTCCTCATATTATTATATTTTGGTCTATATTACGGGTTCTTTCATATAACCCTTGTTGCATGATGCAAATATTATATTTATGCAAATTTATTCAAAATTCAAAATAATTTTCAAAATATATTCAAAATTTTCCACATGATAGATACATCGCATTGCTCAAATGTGGGCTTTTTATAATAGTTTTACCTCTTAATGGAGGGTTGTAATTACTTCAAAATACGTGTTATAAATAAAACACAGTTACACAGCTAAGTGAAAAAGGAAACCCAGTAACTACCAGTAATTTTTGTCCCGACCCAGAAATCGATTCCAGGACCTCGTGTCTGTAGTTGAACTTGCTAACCACTAAACCAACGAGTCAGATCAAATTGCCAATACTTCAATCCAGAAATTTTTCGAATCCTTAGTTGTAAGTCCCTCCCAATGTTGTAAGGAGAGGATCCGTACATTTCAGACTCCGAAGGAAAAGTCATAGTCTAAAACCTACCTTCTGTGATTTACAGAGTGTGCGAGAAGAATTGGGATGTGCACGTGCCAGAATACGCGAACTGGAAGCTCAGAACAGAGCGTTGAGTTCATTGCTCGTGAGGCAGCTACGGCCGCAGCCAAGACCTTCACCCGCCACGCCACATACGCCGATCACTCCCCATACGCCGCGGGATCTGCAAGGTAACTTAAACAGGACGAGCTACCTGTACTGTCAATAATAGCTTATTCACCCAATATTGATAAATAATATTTTTATCATTCGAAAAAAAAAACAGTATCACCGTCTAGTGGGTGGGGCAGAGTTCGAACCCCGGCAAGTCCGTCTTACTTTTTTTTTTATTCCACTACAACTTAGCTTAACTATGATTATGATACGATGCAGACTAAGATCGTAGTAAGCTAACCTGTTAGGGAGTATGGTAGTCATACTCCAAATCGGTTACGCGACTTCGCACCGGAGCACTAAATCGCTTAGCGGCACGTCTTTTTAGGTAGAGTGGTATCTAGCCACCGCCAAGGCCTCCTGCCCGACCAAACCAGAGAACATTCCGAAATTATAAATTCCCAAATTTCCCCTGACGGGAATCGAACCCGGGACCTCCTATTTAACTTCACAACGCTCACCGTTGAGGGAGGTCGACAAACTCGTTGGTGTGAAAAGCCGGCCTTATTGCTGCAAGGAATCTTGTACACTAAATCACACAAGGAATCTTGCTAACTAAAGTAATGGTAATTCAAAAAACGTGTATAAAATTTCAGTGCACCTAGTAGACGTAGGTTCCTGTGGTTCCCTGGTGTCCTTTCGAGACTCGCCCCCGCCGGCTCACCCCGCCCCGCAACCGCACCCTCTGAATCAAGACGACAAACGCCGGCATCAGATCCTGGCTGACATCTGGACTGAATTAAAGGTAACCTGTTTTAAATATTTCATTACAGTTTAACCTGCTGTTATTTGAGTTGGCATGATGCAGTCAAAGTTTTTTTTTCTCTTAATGCACAGCCATAAATAGGCTTACAAAAGTCGGACTTAGATAGAATAGAATAGAATGGAATAGAGACACCTGACATTGGCTAATCTGTGTGAAGCCAGAAAAAATAAAGTCATCATTATCAAATTTCAGAAATAAATAAGAATCTGTTTAGTTTTAATTCATTTTGAAACAAATGTACAGCATGCATAAGTATATGTTACAGTCCGCTTTATGCTAAAGCATTCTACCAGCGAAAGGGCAGACTAATCTGTCAGGGGTATGGCAGTTATATTATAGACCCCTTATATGTTTCTATGCTATATTGTACCGGAACGATGATTCCCTAGGTGGCTTCTTTGTCTGTAGAATGAATGGTAACTATTTTAGTAACTAATCATAAAAACAATCGATGTAGCCGCGTCGTTTACTAAAGTTAAACTTCGTAAGTTGATATTTTTTTTTCAGATATATCTTTTGTTATTAATAAACGTGGCGTGTTTGTCTAGTTTTAAAGCAGCATTTTTTCTGTTGTATTTTGATATGGAAAAAATATATCGCTTGGTCTTGTCTATCTAGGTTGAAAGCACTCCATTTATTTATTTCAAATGTAAATAAATAAATATACCACAACAATACACATATCGCCTCCTAGCACCAAAGTATGCGTAGTGTTATGGGTACTAAGACGACCGATGAATATTTTTATGAATAATATGCACAAACACTTACGAGTATAATATAAACACATATGTTCATCACACAAACATTTTCCAGTTGTGGGAATCGAACTCACGCTGCCCATTGCGTCAATCAATGTGGCACGCTTTTTAAAGTGATTTGAATTTAATACCTATATTAAGAACGAAATTTAAAGAACCATACGTATATTAAAATGTTATTGAATGTTTTGTTTTTATTATTTTTTTAATTCTTAATGTTATATAGATTATTTTTATGTTTTGATTTAATTTAATTTGTTTTAATTATTACTCGTTCATACATTCTTTTAATAGCCCCGGGGAGACGAATTGGGCAACTGTAATGTCTTCACGGGGTGCGTTGCTAAATAAATGAATGAATATCTAGAACTACATTGTATGGATGGTCTTTCAGGGTCTGGAAGTTACACCAGCCAACCTGGCGCGCGCACTCTCTGCAGTAGACCCGACCTTGTGGGCACCCCCAGCACGCCCGGCTACCCTTAGCCTCAGCGTGCCCCAACCCTGCCCTGATCAGGCTCCTGGTAAGTTTTACTACCTAAAAAGCTTGAAACAAGCTAGTTCGTCTAAAAGCGTGCTACTGCTAATCGTGCTAGTTTACATCAAAGACGACTTGTAATAGTATTTACTGTTATTAATGTATTTATGATATGTTAAAGTATCTATTAGTTTATTATTTTATTTTTTAATATTTATTATTTTATTTGTGTAATCTAGTTCAAGTATTAGTATGTAGTTATTAGTATGTATTTTTTTTATTATGCACAACCTGCAGTCTGTTATCCTTTTGTTTTCCTAAGGTTGCCTGGCAGAGATGGCTACTAAGCGATAAGGCCGCCTTTTGTATGCTGCTTCTGTCTATGTTTTTTTTTTAAATCTTCTTTGTATTTTTATGTGTGCAAATAAAGATTATAAATAAATAAAATAAATGAACAAGTAACCTGTCAAACATGACCGAAAGCGGCAATAGCCTTGATTAGGACTTTGGCTACAATAACAGGAAACCGAGTTCGAATCCCAGCATACGTGCGTCTTAAGTAATTAAAATATTACTTGCTTTAACGGTGAAGAAAATCATCGTGAGGAAACCTGCATGCCTGAGAGTTCTCCGTAATGTTCTCACAGGCGTGATGAAACTGGTAATTGGAATAGATTCTAAATATTCGTTTATATATATGGCGATGATGTTAATGAAATGACTCATGAAAAAAAAACAAATTCTCTATATTATATTTGTCTCACTATAAGATTATTCCTTCATTCCAGGTGCAACCAGAGAAAAGGTGACGGAAGAGGAAAACGGCGAAGCGGGGGCGGAATCTCCAGAAAGCGGGGCCAAAGACGAAGGCTACTCCACCATGTCCAGTGACGTCCAAGCTGACGCTTCTCGACAGAGCGACCATGCGGCAGACAGGGCTTTGCCTGATCTTAACGAGGCATCTGACGAAACAGACAACCAAACTATTGTGTCTATCAACCCTCGAGAATCACGTCGACACGCCCGACTGCTTGCTGAAGCCGATTACATATATTTTCCAATAGGTGTAGCGTTCGCGGGTGTTAGAGGCAGTTATCCCCCTTCGAGACCAGTTCTACCCTTTCAGCATGTTGTACGTAGTTTCTCAGACTCTCACCTATGTTTAAAACTCTTAGCAAGCACAACATGTCCAACTAGTTGTCTCGAAACCCCTTCCCCAAGCTCAGGAGTCTTACTTTTAGATCTTAAACCAGCCCCGGAAAGACCCCTTAGAAGACCAGCTATAGCATCAACTACAAGTTCCGAAAGAGTTTCTTGGGGTAGTACACTTGATGACCGTGGTGAAGGTTCACAGTACGATGCAGATTATGTTCAGCATTGGCTAGAATTAGATGATGCAAGATCTGCTTTGCAACAAAGGCATAGGGATCTGGCAGATTTAGAATACGATAGGGCTGAATTAGAAGACTGGAGTTTATCTTTATCATGCGAGGATCTACGAGATAGGCAATCTCCTTTTGCAGAAATAACTACTCCAGGACAGATATCCCTCTCAACATTACCTAGTATTAGAGAAGATGATGCACTAGAATTAGAAGAAGACGTAGGTGACTGTTTATGGAATGATTGTGGTTTTGCGACTGTAGAAATTGATGAATGTAGAATAGCAGATGAAGCAGATAATTCTGAAAAGAGATGGGAATACACTGGAATGCATTCTCCTGGTGGTTCGTGGTCCAGTGCATCCGATGTGCCCGAAAAGCATTCTAGTGCTGCTTTAAGTGAAGACGGTGATTGCACAAACGTGGGCTTAGATTTTACGCGCGATTTTTATCGACTCGTCAAATACGAAAGCACAAAAAGTTTAGCATCGAACTCATCTAAAGTTACATCTCAAGATCCTGCCAATCATTTGAGAATTAATGACGTCCAAACTGTGGCTATCCAAGATCGTGAACAAGCGCTTCAAAATGTACTACATTTTATTGCGGAACAGCAGAAATATTGTCGTGATAGAGAGGAATCAGATTCAATGTCGTCTCGCCCTGCGTCTGAAATTCGAGAATTGCCTCCCCCTTACGCTGCAGCTGATTTCGATGACGAATCAGTCGATCCGCGCAGCGAGGTATCGGAGGATAGGCAAAGACCAGATTCCTTTGGTAGTTTTTCTGAAAATGACTCATGTGATGTTACTCCTCTTGACAGACCACGAGTCCCATATTGTGATATTGTATCCGAGCCAAGATCGACTCCTAGATTTATTGAAAGAGAAGATCCCTACGCAGAGTCTGAAGATTACTACGATTTATCGAGAGTTGAAAATGTGGAAAATGAAATAAATGACCATCATCTCATAAAAGTTCAACGAAAGAATGAGATCAATAAAAACATTGATATCAGCAACTCAACAGAATTAGACCAAACAAGTTCTATGAAAGATGATAAATCTATTGATATTGAATCTAGTCACAATTCCGCTTTAAAGGAGAATACTGTGAATATCATGTTAAACATGCAAACTCCGGCTGAAAGGGAAATAGAGACTACTTTAGTTAAATCTGCAAGTTTTCAATTATCCGCAGAAAGTGAGATGTCTCTCGTAGATGAAGTGTTAAGTGCTTGTAGAAGACCTGCAGGTGCATTAGGTACTGTTCCAGAGGAGGAGGAGAGTTCATCTCCAGAAACGAGCTCGCCTCAAATGACTGAATCAAATACAACAAGCACGTCTACAGCTGAAACTGTGATAATAAGTAATAAGAATGACGGAGCTCATAGAGATGTAAGACGTAGAACTGAAAAGAGTCGCATACCCACTTTAATGGGAGGTAAAAGGCCGCCGTCATCGCCGCATAGGACGAGGTCTAAAATTCCAGTTTCAGAAAAAAGTCGGGCTGGATCAACGCCAGTAGCTACAAATGCCGAAGCAATAATCGTTAAACAAGAAAACACGTTAAGTTTTCACGAGGCAGCTACTTCGAAAGAGGTCATTGAGGAACTTAATAGGTAACACCTAACATGACCAATCAAAAAATTAAAAGTAATTCTTAATTATATATACTGACTGGTATGTTATTCTTGCAGAATGATTCGCCAAAGTGAAGGTGGAGCTGCAATAGCGGAAGCGAAGAATGAAGAGCGACAAGAAAAAACGTACACTCAAAAGGACAGCGCATTATGGGCGCCGACTGGATGGGTGCACGTTGAAAAAGATATCGACTTTAGTGATCCTAAGGTAAGTAAAGCAACGACTAATATTTTGGTAGCAACAATTGGTTAGGTCTTTTTGACGAAACAGAATTCACCTTAATTGTTTTATGTGAATGTATAATTCTGAAACAGTGTTGTTCTGGTTGTTTGGAGTAAATATAAAAAAGTGAGATAGTATCCTAAAGTGCTGGAATTCTCTTATGATCCTAGCAGATATATTTTAAATGTGATTTGTTAAATCAGATAATTGTGATCTGGGTGGCTTGTGGCCACAATTATCCGATATATCTTGATAAAGAAAAGAACAAGTAATATTGCTTCGAATTATTTTGTTAGAAAAACACAACTTTAAGTCTGATATATCCATGGATATCAATAATAGCCTATAACAGTCAGTGGACTGTTGCTGGACTAAACGCCTCACCCAACGGGGAGGTTCCTATAATCGCCATGCTTTGCAGACAGGTTGATGATCGCAGTAGATGGTTGTAGTAGCACAGAGGACTGTGCTGCAAGGTCTCTGTATTCCCTTAGTTCAGTTCCCTTACTAAAATTGCATCTCTTCATTCCAGGCTCGTGCGAATCTCCTAGACGTGATGCTAGCATCCAGCGACTCGTCCCCTTCATCGTGCGGGTCATCCCCTGCAGAGCCGCCACCTCCCTATTCCCGCCTTCACAGACTACATCGTTCTAGGAGACAGAAGACCGGTAAATACTGGATTTAGCCTAACCTTCATGTACATGTATGAAAAAGTAAGACAAGAAGCTAACTCTAACTAAATTGGATTGGATATGTTTTCCTGTTCCTTCCAAATGTCACGCACATATCACGTGCTTTTTTTGCGTTAAAAAAAACAATTGCCCTTGTCGTACGTGCTATCTTTTTTGATAGCCAGTTTCTTGTCTATCTTTTCCATGTGCCTTCATGTTTAGTGTGATGGCCATAGCTGGATTAGCTAAGCTGTGTTTACAGTGGCGTAACTTTACATTCGAGTGAATATTGTTCTTTCTCTTGTCCTCGAACTTTGAGTGTTTTTTACAAAACCATCCATACGAGTAATGAATTCATCCTTTTATTTGGACGACAAATCTTCGTAATTCAACACCTCAACAGATTATTTCAAAAATTTGCCACAAGTTCTTTGATTAAAACTAAGAGATCTTATAGTTTCTCAAGAATGGAAATTTGTAATGTTACGCCATTAAATAGAATGAAGTAATCTGACGGTAGTTGGTTCAAAGCGGACTCTTCTTAAGTATTGATTTAACCTAAAATTTTATTAATATCACATTCTTCATAATATTTTCTCTGGTTTTTTGGGCTTACGTTTATAGCATACCTAAGTTGGATATTCAACTACCGCCAATTCTTCTATGTGGACTGTGAATAATTAGGATGAGTTTGACGATAATACCTTGTTTTATTTTAACCAATTGATAATGTTCTAGCTTCTACCTATTTGGTTAATATAAGAACATCGTTATCGCAAGCTATTACGATGATCGAAAATATAATAACCGTCTGGAGTACCCGATCTATTTAGCCACTAGCTGGTCTACCCCGACTTTTAAGATGTTAGTTAAGTCTTAACTGCAATCTATATGTAAACCTTTTGTGAGATACCGCCAGTAGTGTAAACTTTGGAAATTAGACGAATACTTATTTAGTGAAATGCCTTGAGTGAGTCTATCACAGTTAAACATTGTTTTATCATAAGACGATCTTAAATTCTTCCACTACTGGCACCGTCTCCACAAAAGTTAGCCCCCTAAGTGTTGTATCCTCATTTGTCCACTATCTTTTTTCATATGCATTGTCAATACCTTTTGGTAGGAAAACGGGATTTCTAGTATCTACGGGAGCTATTTCTTAATATGAGTATTTCACTTGCTATTTGTCTTACGAACTTGTTTATCTCTACGGTCTAAATAAATTCTAATGGTATCTACTTCCCAAATTAAATCCTTTATCCATATCCTATCCTTTTACCTAAGAACTCTCTTTCATCGTTGATGCATGAGAATTCGTTGTTTAATAATTTTGATCTATTAATTCACATGATTGTGCACAGTATTTGAAACTACAATTTTTTACAAAATTTCAAACTTTGTAACTTTAAAAAATAACTTTTCCTAATATCTCGTAGATTTTACTGATATCATGGTACTTGCTCATCTGTTTATCATTGTTATTAAAGTTAGACATTAAAAATGTAAATACGTCCAAATATTAATAGTTTCATAGTATATTGTTCCAAAATATATCAGTAGTTCAACCTGTATCGTATCAGAAATCTACTTAAATTTATTATTCTCTAGTAAATGCAGCAATATGAAAATTTACGACTCTGCTAAATTATTTTCTACTACTTATTTATTATTTTTTATTTATAATAGTCATTTAGTTTCAATATTCTTCTTTTTTAAATCTCTATATCTTTCATCTTTAGTCTTATATATATAGACATATTTTGTCAGATTTTATTAGGAAAAAAATTGAACGGGTTCCTTTATTCTCTTTTTATAGTATAGGATCCACCATTTCCTTAATGAATGCAACTAGCATCCCCTCTATCATAGCTTTGTTTGGTGGTAGACCTACTTAGAAGGTTATTGTTATTAATTATGCTTGCCTAGTACTTTTATGATGTCTTTGTTTTACTTTTTGTGTTATATAAATATTATGAACATGTATTCATGAATAATATTATTTTCATAATTAATTTACAAGAAAATAATTTAATTAGACGTTTCATAATATTTATATATTATTTTTGTGCAATGTCAAATTGTTGTTGTGTCACAAGCCACGTCACTGTTTCCGCTCTCACTCTCACGCACCATCTCACTCTCGCCTCATTTCGAGTAGATGTCATCTCAAACGCACCGCTCCGAAAAAATGGATACCATAAAATGAATAAATGTAATTTCTCAGTTCTCAAACACTAGATCTCGATGTCTTTGGCCATGTTTCAAAACAATTAATTACCGTATATAGGCACTCTCGAACACTACGTCTATTTGAGTTTAATTTTTTATCTAACCTAAGTAGATACTGGATCTTATTTACATCTTTAGATTAATTATCCCTATCCCAACTTATGTAATAATGATAATAAAAGAATATTTTTTATCCTGAAAAATGTTTTGTTATTCCCAAAGGAGCAAGCATAACAAATACATGAGTTGGTTGGTTTGTCTTTTTTTACACATAAATTTTCGAATTTATAATTTGGGTACAAAGTACACGAACAGCATATGCAGGCAAAACCTTTAGCTGATATAATTAACCGTTATACAGATTTGAGGGTTCCAAACGCGCCCTGGTTTAAGAAGAAGCCCACAACAAACTTAGCCGGTTGATTTTTATTGTTATCAGCATCTCACATTGTCACTTAAAACTATTAAGGACTTATTAAAGACTTCAATAACAGATGTCACTGTTGAGAGTGCTTTTATATACGGGGTGCCATAATTTTCAAATCCTCGGAAATGACGCACACAACGCAGCGTCGCGGAAGCACGGTCAAAGTATTGTGTGACTATGGTATGCCGTTCAACGGAGCGGTGCGGGGCGCGCGAGTGCGAGCGAGCGGCGGCTCGGCTCACGGCTCAGGCGCGCGGTCGGTCCAGCGGGCGCGGGTGCTCCAGGCGGTCGGTCGTAGCCGCTAACGTGTGTTGGTGCAGCGGCGGCGCTGCGCATGCGCGGGCTGGGCGCGCTCCGCCAGCCTCGCCACCGCCGCCCCTCCATCCTGGGCCGCGATGGCTTCTTCGTGCGCTACGCGGAGCCGGAGCGCGCCGCCGTCGCAACCTTCGACTTCCTCGATGACCTCTCCGCCGGATCCTCCCCTGACCAAGCGTCCAGGCACTGTTCCGATCGATCCTCCTAGGCGCGGCTGCTACGCGACGCGACTGACGTGCGATACAACGCTACAAACGCGTGGTGCAACGCAACATGCGCGGTAACCGACAGACGCGGTAGAAAAAATATTATTAAAAATTTTCCCGCAAGGGCTCTTTTAATAAGAACGTAAAACAAATGGGTACCTCTTTTGAGTAAAACGCTCTATGCGAAGTGCAAACATGTTTTTTGTCTTGTTTTGGTATGTGTTTTAAATAGAAAGAGAAGGATAAAAGACATTTTCGCCCTTGACGGTATACAGGGCATTTTGAATTGATTTGTAAAAGAATATTTAATTTTGAGGTACTTGAATGGATGGCTGCTTAATAAATCACATAGTGAAAGGATTTATCGATAAAGAAAATATTTTTCTACGTCGCTCGCTTGTGATATCCGGTCATTCGACTCTGCTTTATTGACGTGACGTGAGCCAAAAGTAACTAGTAGCGCGGCAGTCGCGCAAGGCTGCAGCTTGTTAGTGTCCGCCCTTTCGATTATTCGATTCGATTAGATCGTAGGTGTAGTCGTAAATCGATTTGTATTAGTTACGAGCACCTAGTATTAATGTTCTTCTTAGATTGTGTAGAAGGGAGAAGTACAGAGATATTGAGGCGTGGATGTGGTTTTATGTGTTGGCGCTCGGGTTGATTTGTTTGTTGAATTTTGGAGAGAAATGCGCAGTAACTCAATGTCGATACATAAATAGAGTTGCCAACTTTGAGGGACAAAATTTAAAGTACTTATTAATGAAATTATTTTTTATATGTATTTAAACTGAAATATAAAATCTATTTTAGATTTTTGAATTCTAATGAAATTTGTAAGAGCATAAGTACATTCTGAATAAGCTCTGGTCTCGCCTCTTGAATAGTTTCAGCTGCATCGAACCACCAGTTGCTTAGACAAACAATAGCTGTCAAACTCAAAATCGTAATCGAATAAAATAAAGAATTATACAAATTATCCGAAACAAGAATGTAACATAATAAACTTATTATTTTTTCTTTAAAGTTGGCACCCCTTAATAAATGCATACTGCTTTAAATATTGGTAGGGCGTTATTACGGCCACCATTCATTGCGCTTGATAAGCGAAACGGCGAAAACAGCTCAAACCCGATGATAAACGTTTGATTACTTCCTGCGGTGTATAGCTTACGCTTCGAGCCATTAACTACGAATTAGGTAAGAAGACGATATATAGTCAGTCACAGATATAGCTATA
Source organism: Pararge aegeria (assembly GCF_905163445.1). NCBI lineage: Eukaryota > Metazoa > Arthropoda > Insecta > Lepidoptera > Nymphalidae > Pararge > Pararge aegeria. The sequence goes on along the minus strand of NC_053185.1, from coordinate 17,560,503 downwards.
ACATATAGCAAACCGTGGTATTGCTATATATTTACAGAAGAAAAGAAAGGTCAATCTCCTGCATCAAAAACGGATATAATTATGAATAAAAAATCTATCACACTTCTGATGATTGAAATTAGAAATCGTTTATTAGTATATATATAATATATTGTGATATGCCTTGCTATAATTTATATCTAATATGCGCGAAGTAGCTATGTCTGTGAAGGGCTTGAATAATGACTAAGTAAATGAAAGCTGCGGCCTCGAAGTAATGTGATATTTTTGTATATACTGTAAGTCCCACTTATTTTCGTAAACATTTAAATGGATTCCTTTCTAACCGTACGGAGCGTTAATGTTGGATTAAAGAGTGTTTCCGCACTATGTGATCCGATTAGATCATACATCCACTCGTGGTTAAGACTTTACAAAGAGTGATATAATGATGGCAGTTCTGTTGTATAGAAATTAATAAAATAAACTTGATTGTCAGGTCATAAATTTTTTTTTTATCCTTTTCCAAAAAAAGAACATGATGTAAGGGAAGGCACTATCTGCTTTTATACCTGCCAATATAGTTTAGTTAAGAGATTTGTGCTCAACAGACTTGTCACCAATGTGCAACATACGCTGAGAGAATAAGATACTTCAAAATAACTGATTGAAAACATTATTAATATCAGATTATGTATTTCAAATGAAAAAAAAGCATCCCAAATTATAACTTCTTTATTTCATCGATAGATTTTATTCAATTTTGTGGTAATAAATTTCCATCAAGTATTTAAAATCTTTAAGCATGCTTAAACAAAAACAGTCTGTCAATAATAAACATTACAAAAAAAAGTGCTAAAATTTAAAAGTACCTGGTCTTTGAAAGTAGCTGGTCTTTGAAATTTTGAAAACACAAGTGATAAATTTACAATTTTGACAAATTTTAAGGTACCGCATGTCATCCCTTTCTCATTGTTTACGTTGAAAGCGATAAGCACTATGCTGCATTTGGGGTGTGTATACCATTACGTTATTGGTCATCAGATGTTGGATCAGATAATGCGGGGACGCTGTGAGGGTAAAGTTGTATTTAGTGACCCGGTCGTGCTGATGGTTTATAGTTAAGACCTATATATAATTATAATATGAGAAGCAATGTTTGACGCCCGACCGCGGCCTTTAACGGTTAATAATAATAATTATTAGGTACTTATGTAAATATTGATAATTTACTTATGGAACTAGTGTAGCAATAACTTAATTATAAAGAATAGTCACTCTATAACAATCGATTAACCTTTTAAAAAAATCCATACAATCGAAGGGTACTAAAATATGTTACGCGTAAGTGTATATATTATTATATTATGTTATAATGTCATTGAATGCTATTTATTGTGTTGTATCATTTGCGGTATCAATTATTTGTGTATACTTAGGTACATATCATGAATCTGTATTATTTCATAATGTTACGGTGAATATGCACAAATATTGAGTGATCTACCCACAAAGTTATAGCAATATCAAAATCATTTCCTGCTAACAATCAATTCCGTGTAAGGATCGGGGTGCTTTCTTATAATACGTATGTTCATTGGCTCATTAGTACAAACTTTCAGCGCAGATATACGTGAATGGCAGTTATTATTATTACACAAATACAAAAAGAAACACAAAAGATAAAATTAAAAAAATAAAACACTAGTTTAGGTCTGCAAAGGTGATAAAAGGGACAAACGATGATAAAAAGCAATCTGGATCTCTCCCAGACAACCATTGGTGAAAGAAGTTATAATAAGGAAAGGGTTGGTGCGGAACTAAAAATGTATACCTAAATAAAAATATTTCAAACTAAACTACATGTTATAAATTCTAATACTACACATATAATTATTATATACAATACATATTGTTCATACATATAATAATAATAAACTACATACTACAACGTACTAACATACATAAAAAAAAAAGTTTTTCAAATGAATTATTTGTTTTGCCCGCACTACTTTCCCACCCTGAATTTATGTGACATTTAAATATCAACGACGCATGAATTGTGTTTCGTGCAGTGAAATTGGACACCAAATGAATAAATGAAGTACGAACTGTAACGGGGCTACAGGATTTAAGAAAACTTTTCTCAAACTAAACACTAAACTCCTTCCTCTACGAATCCCTTTTCGGCCCTAAGTGCTGAATCTAAACCTTTAGTTAATAAGTTACAATAACGAAATCATAGTGTCGTACTTACTGACCTACGTCCTTTTTGCTCCGGGTATATCACTCAATACTTGTACAAATTACTTTAAAATTTCGCTAACTTAATGTATTTTCATTGAATACGGTTATGAACCTTGTGAATTTAGTAGGTACTTGCGGCTTATATTATAACGATTTACGTGTAGTTATCTAATGGCGGAACCAAAGCAATTTTTTACACTAAAATACACAATTTGCCACCACTTGTTATGCTGCGACACAAACTTTACTTGACCAATACTTTTTTTTTTTTCACCCAGCTTTGTTTTAATGGTAAATATTGAAGACAATAAGAAAGATTTATACCTATATTATTAATGAATATAAACGAATAACGACTCGAATGGATATCTTAAATATGAACTTATTAGTATTTATATATAAATAGTACGTTGTATGTAATAATTGGAAATATATTTGTGCATCCCTAGTTAGGTTCGGATACACGCTACGTATATTTTCTCTTTTTTTTTTTTTAATTTTTGACATGCCAAAGCTCTGTTATCAATGTATAATTAATTGTAGACACTTGTACAAGTAAACTATTGTAACATTGATATAAAAATACATAGTTATATTTATCCACTATATATACTCTCTTTTTATAGCGACATCACTGCGTGTATTCGAAATCATTATAAGATTTTAACATCTTGATTCGGTGGAGTAAGACTTGAAGAGTTTTGAGCTGCTAATCGCCGGTTGACCTGTCATCTCAAACAAAACTGTTATGTTTGACTCGTGCATAAAAGAGTATTTATTTCCCTTTTCCCCTTTATTCAGAGAATAAAAAAAAGCCGGATAGCTGTATTAAGCAAAGTAAATTTTTGTTCCTTAAATGAGTAGGTACTTTTTATTAAATATTATATTTATTTAGATTTATCCTGCTGTTTCAACCTCTTTAACACACCCTCCGTATACATGGTGTGATGACATAATACTTTACTTTCTCACAAGCAACACATCTAACGCAAAAAAAAACTTTCATAATGGACTAGCAGTTCCTGAGATACTTCAGCTTTTTAATTAAAATGAATCAAAAAGACAGGTACTTTTTTTTAAGTTTTTTAATTTACTAATTGAATTTGGCTTCGGACTCGAGCGAGCCTTATTGTCAACATGACAGATTTGTATGAGATGACAGACCGAAACTGACTAATAACTGTCAAATACTTAGGTTGGCCTCCGCTGAACGTACTATTAATATTTTCTTTTGTAATTATGAACTCTGGATTCCTTAACTATATAAATAGGTACGACTTTATTATGTTCATATTTTAATTAGTAATATAACTGTTCCTATAAAATATCTTTCATTCCTGATCAATAAGGTATTTTATTGAACATGGCTACTATAATTGGCATGTTATTTAGCATGAAAAAATATTGTACCTAAACTATATATGATATCAAACATTGTATTCATCATTACTAGTAGGATCCAGAATGTACTGTGATTTGTAACTACCGCAGAAACGAGTGCAATGGGGAAGGTTACTCTAACAATAATATAGCACAGAATGTAGCACAGATTGTTATGAGGGTAGAGACCAAATATGCGGTTAATTTATAGATGTCAAAACTTTAAAAGCGTAAGATAAAGAACGCAGTCCACCCAACCAATCACATAATTAAATTTTTAAAAAAATATCGATACGTTTGAACCTTAATTAAGTATGAAGCTTAATTTCGTAGCAATGTAAAATATAGTAATCAAACTAAAAAAAAATATAATTCGACTCAATAATTTGATTAGACCTAAAATGTCTGACAGCAGCTGTCAGACATAAAAGTAAAGTTTATAATACGGGCATTCATTTAGATAGAATTAACATTCTTCTACTTTAATATAGTTTATTAGGCCTTCGTAATATTAAATGCAGAACATTAGAATATTAGATACAAATTTGCAAAATGGCAAATTCAAAAATAAAAATACTGTATTTCCAAAAAAAGTTCTTAAAAATAAATATGATTAATTCTCGATTAGAAGGCGCGCCAGAAATTTAAAAAAAAACAATCGTCGTATATAAAGCGGGTATTTTGGATAAAATAAATTTGAAAACTTATTTTAAAAATTTGATTTATGTTACGCATCGTTACAGGCAACTAAAATAAATTTAATAGCGTAAGATGTTATGGTAATCGGATGTCTTTGATCGAAATAAGTATGCAAATAATTTTAAAGTAATCTTCCCCATTGGTTTAAAAGTAAAGGAAAAAGAAGTGTATTTAAATTTTCACGGTATCGGGTGCATTTGTTAGTACGTACTAACCATAAGACATAGGAATATTTGAGATAGGTAGGTACTTTGAACAGTACAAAGATATGTAGAGTAACAGTACCTATAATTTTAATTGTCTACTATTGCAGATGGGTTGAATAAACGATTCCGTTCCCAAATGAAAACTTTAGTTTGATTTTTTATTATCAGCGTACCCACTCAAACGGCTTGGATGAGCCCTACACACTCAAAACGTGTGCGGACAGCCCTGTACACTAAACAACGTGTAACCGAATTACGAAATACCTTTGAAGGTTGCATAAGTTTATTTCATAAGGAATCGCCCTGTATAAAATAGTAGATGAAAGAAGCAAATTTATTTCACACAAATAAAATCAAAACAAGTGTTTACTTGTGACAACCCTACTGAAGATATAAGACCGACACGCGCATAGTACCTACGCTACGCGAAACGTAACGTACGAAAGTAAACTGTAATCAGTTGATTTCAATTTTGCATGTGATGTTAGGACTGTATCTGATATCTTTTAGTAAAAACTATGGCAGTGGTTTACTCAAAAACTATTAGCGTTTCGGTTTCACATATAAGTTTTAGAGACAGTACATAGTGTACCTCTAAAGCCTGCGCAGTATTATTTCGGTTTTCATTTACACGTTATATATAAGCTAAGGCAGTATGGAAACTAGACCCGATTCTTAGAATAATTACCTTCACTAAACTTCAGTCACGCGAGCTACCGCTTGTCTCGACACGGTAACCCATGCTTAAATACTTCGATAATAGCTTTGGGACCTCGTAATTACGTGCATGAATGAATGAATGAATACACTTTTATTGTACACCAAAGAAACAAAAAGTAGTTACAAAGATATAAATACAAATCAAGAGAGTACAATTTGGTGGCCTTATCGCTACACAGCGATTTCTTCCAGGCAACCAATGGCGTAAAAGGAAAAAACATAGAAAAGAGGTAGGTGGTGCAATAAATAAAATATATAAATATAAATAAAATATATAAATATATATATATATATTATAGTCATATTTATATATATATATTATAGTTATATTTATATATTTATAAAATATATAAATATGTAAATATAACTATAATATATATATATAAATATATTACATATAACATCCCCAATGAGTATGAAATACATAAATAATTCAAATTACACACTTAAAATGATTCGCTTCAGCGTTGTTCGGCTGATAGAGACAAATAATGATCCTTTACTAGTTTCTTGAAGGTCCCAATCGATTGTGCCTCACGGATATCTAACGGCAAGGCGTTCCATATTTTAATAGCCTGAACCGTAAATGATCCGTTGAAGAAGGAGGATTTGTGTGTGCATCTGTGTGAGTGTGGTGTTTTTCCCAGACTGCTTTAATATATTTACAGCGGCCCGGTGTTTTGTGGTCTCCGTATATGTGGCAATTTTAAGGTCAATCAGTCGCAAACGGAGCAGAAGTCCCGATAGACGTCATTAAAGATGCGAAGAAGAGCAGCCGCAGTCTAGCTCCTGGCTCACTGCAATTGGCTCAGGCAGCACTTGCAATAAGCTGCTTGCTTTGTCTTAGAGCACCGTTACCGTTACGTTCTATCATCAAGTGATTCAACGTAACGGTATGTACCTACTTATGACTACGCTGCCATGTCAGCACGCCTCCATCTATTTTTTGTTCCACTATAGGGTAGCCCTTGACTGCAATCTCACCTGGTGGTAAGTTATGATGCAGTCTAAGTTGGTAGCGGGTCAAGCTGTTAGGGAGTATGGTAGTCATACCCGTAATCGGTTTATATGCGACATCGCACCGGAACACTAAATCGCTTAGCGGCACGTCATTGTCGGTAAGGTGGTAAGTAGCCAAAGCCAGACTAGACCAGACCAGAGAAAATTCTGAAATTCTAAATTCCCAAATTGCTTCTGCCAGGCAACCCGAGACTTTTTCACAGCGCTCACCGTTGCGCCAGGGAGGTCGCCATCTAATGGTGTCTTCATCATCACTTACCAACAAAAGCCCTTGTGTACTTTAATTTTTAAAATTTATTCATGTAAACAAATATTTTCTTTACAACAGGCGGGAGACAAAAATTATATCCCCAGACGTATCCACCTTCTGAAGCACGGGAAAAAGGAATAGGAGAAGTTTATCCCCGTTTATTATTACACATATATTATTTGGATATTATTTCCACTTGTGCACCAATGCTCTGAGAGTGGATATAACTGTGGGAGAAGATGAATTTTTATCCTTTCCCCGGGGAGAAAATTGTCTCCTGCCCATTTTAGCCGTGCAGGTTACTAACTGTAAGCCTACCAAAAATACTCAGAAGAAAAACAAGTAGTTACGTTGAAATAAATACATATTCTTTATGAATGCCATCATATCAACTTGTTACCGTCCCAAAATGTGTCCACGGGTCTCCCCCGAGAATAGGAAGGGGTTAAAGCCGTAGTCCACTTCGCTGACCCAGTGGATTGGTGGACTTCACACACCTTTGAGAACATTATGGAGAACTCTAAGGTTTGCAGATTCCTTCGCGATGATTTTCCTTCACCGTTGAAGCAAGTTATAGTTTAATTGCCTAAAACGCACGTAACTTAGAAAAGGAAAAGGTGCGTGCTGGGATTCAAATTCGGCCCCCAACAGTGATGTCGAAGTCCTACCCACTGGGCTATCACCGCTTTATGAATGATAGCTATTATTATTTTCAAAACGATATTTACACTAAAAAGTAACAAAAAGGTTTTTTACATACTAATACATCTACCTACCCATAAAATACAGTTATCTTATACACAATAGTGTAGAAGATTTCTCTCTCGCAATCGACGAGTCGTTTTCGCACATAAAACTCTGTACCGTTAAAGTAAATTAGACCGAATATTACTCGTTTTAGAGTCGAAAATCTTGAACTTCTGTTTTTTATTTTAGAAACGTTCTGCGAAAAGCCTCAAAATGTTGCCTTCCTCGCACACCCATTGGGCTCTTTATATATATCTACCTAATAATAAACATAGAGGATTTTTTACGGGTTTCAATTGAATAAAACTAGCAACATGAACTAAATATTTATTATTATTACAAACGAAATTGTGACTTAATTAAAATTAATTATCAATAATACCAATAAAAATACTAAGTAATTATTTCAACGAAAAGTTTATTGAAATGGTAATAAACATCTACAAATGACTGTCACTGTTATCTACATGGTATTGATGTACCTACTTATATAGTTATAACAACGTGTAACCGAATTACAAAATACAGTTGAAGTGTGCATAAGTATATTTCTTAAGGAATCCCAGAGGCAAAAATATTAAATGAAAAGAAGCATATTTATTTCTCCATACAAAATAATTCAAAACATTTTAAGTGTTAACCTATGACAACCCTATTGAAGATAAAGACCGACACGTGCATAGTACCTTTACAATAGATTAAATAAGTTACAGGAGTCACTTGATGTTAATTTAGCATGTGATGCTAGGGCCTGTATCTGTTTTTTTTAAGTAAAAACTAAAACTATCGTTTCTGTTTCACAGATAAGTCTCAGAGGTAGTAAATAATGTGCCTCTAAAGCCTTTGAAATAATATTTCGGTTTACACGTCGTTGTATGATTGATACCACTAAATAAGTTTACTGTAACAATAAAAAAAATCACAGAAATGAAATCTAAGTGACTAGAATTACCTACTAACAAAAGCACACCACTTATGACCATCGAACGAAAAAAGCAAACGTTCTTACTGTTCAATAGAAATATTTACGAAAATTGTACCGTGGTGGAATCGGCGTATAGACTGTGCCGAACACTTATTTAGTTCGCTTGGGAGCATTAGGATTCATTTTATTTAGATAGAACGCGGCGCGGACAGCGTTGGACAGCATTTTTTTTTCCACACAGACCGGAAGGTTGCTGCATACGCTGAACGCTCGGAGCCGACCGGCCGGATCACAGAGACAAGCGGAATCGGCGGGTTGCGCGAGCATGAAAGAGCATGCGAACGGAGCCGGTCGGTGGCTCGAGCGCAAAAGAGCACGAGCATGGAGCAGCCGAGGCTGCTTTCACACCGATCGTATTGGGAGCATCGCTTATTTCAATGTCTTAAGACCCTAATTTGCTCTGCTCTCCGCGCCGGTCTATCTCAACTAACCCTTATGCATCTAGGAGGCTAATTTCTCAAATGAGACTTTCATTTATTACGAATACGATAGAAATCAAGAACCAATCGTAATCATGCTTATATTCAATTCGCAATTCGCTGATTATGGAATTCAAATCCTAACTCCAAATTATTGTAACAGACGCCGACAATTATTGTTGTAGGTTCCTTCTTGTGAAAAATTACACCTGCCTAGGTGGCGTTACGCGATAGGTAAGAATCCTACAAATGAACGTGGTATCACACCGGTAATACTGATGCAGTTTATGTATGACTTCAACTGAGAGGACCTTTCAAATGTCAGAACGTGATGTATTTCAAGTTAAATGAAAGCCCATAATTAACTGTCTATGAGAGTCCATAATTAACTGAGAAAATACATAACGTTTACACTGGTTTTTACCGAGTCGCAGTACCTTTTAATTATATTGCTCTAATTTCGTAGTATTACACTATTAATTTAAAAAGAATTATAAATGCAGTTAAGTTATTAGTACTAAGTAGTTGCCCCATTTTCATAACACTATATCAAAACCTCAAAATCGGACACAAGTTCTACTTTATGGGCAAAATTTTACCCCATTATTGTAATTCTGTTAAATATGTAAAAGAAATAATGAAGTGACGTTCGTAACCATAAGTGCTGTACCTATAGTCTAAGAAATGAATTAAGAAGTCATTGATTGATAGATGACATAGATCTTAAAAATGAAGCTTACTTTGTACTCCGGAGTGCCGAAAGGAGGAGTTCGTAGGAGCGAAGGTACTGTATTTTCGCGGACAAATTAAGCCTTATTTTCATTTTCGTTTATGATATACTTATCATGGAATTCCGCAAAATAACTTATCTCTTAGCATCTCTAGGTATATAGGTACATGGTATACAGGTATACAGGTATATAGGTACATATATAGGTACTTACAGTTTAATGGTAACTAGTACTTTATTGAAATAACAGAGTCAGTTCTACACCACCTTTTCAAAATAAGGAAATACTTGCGCCTCTTCATGTGACCTGAAATCACCAAATAATTGTTTCATTATCATCATCATCACGACATACAACACAACAGACAACCGCACGGTGTGGCGCAGGAATACAAGGCTGACCCCCAAATGTCAAAGTCAAATATTTCTTTATTCAAATAGGCACACAGGTGGCATTTTTGATGCGTACATTACATGAAAAATATGACATAGAAATTCGTCAACTTAAAACTAAAGCTACGAGGGTTCCAAATGCGCCCAGGTCTAAGAAGAAGCCCACCACAAACTTAGCCGGTTGTTTTTTTTTGTTATCACCATCTCACATTGTCATTTAAAACTATCAAAGAAGCAACCTAGTTTAGAAATATGAATTGGGATAACAGCCAGGAGTAAGGAGAAGAAGATCATTATCATCATCCTCAGCAAATGTATGTCCCACTGCTGACCCCACGCCGGGTTGCTGACGGTCGGGAATCTCCCGAATTTTTGTATGTCCTCCCGACTCCCGACAAAGCAAACAATCTCCCGAACGAACAAACGAACGAAACTTGCAATCACACAAAAAAAATGACTAATACAAAAACAATAAACATGCTCATTCGGTTCTCATCTTATGTGTCACAAATACCTACTTTGTTTTTTTTTTCTTATATCTACAGTGCAATGCAAAAATATGTTTGTTTACTTAATATATTATGTATACTTAACATTAATTAAGTATACATAATATATAATATTGTATAACTAATATTAATTATCAACTTATTTTTTTATTTCTCCCGACCAAAGCCCTAAAGTCCCGAAAAATCGGTTATTAACCCCGACAACAGGAAGAATCTATCTGGCAACACTGCAAGGCATCCTCTCAAAGAATTTAGACCCTCGGAGCCTCTATTTATGTTTATATAAACGTGGCTAAAGTCGTAAGTTACCGCTTTGTCAAACTTCAACTGACAATACCTTTCAAATGGCACAGCGTAAAACACTTCATATAAGTTCCGACGTTATGCTACGTGTTTTAAATAAAGTCCTTATAACTGTGGTGTAGATTGATGGGACTTAACATGTTTAGTGAATTGTCTCTGAGAGGTATGGTAGTGTGGCCCTCGGCAAATTTTAAGTGTGTAGTTAACTGCAATCTCACCAGGTGGTAAGCGAGGATGCAGTCTAAGACAGTAACGGGCTAACCTGTAAGGGGGTATGAGAGCTTTATGAAAGCCATACCCCTACCCACTAATAGGTTAGCATGCGACATCGTATCAGAACTCTAATTGCATGGGGGCGCGTCTTCGTCGGTAGGATAGTAGGCTGGTAGCCAGCCACGGAGGTTGTCTTCATTAAGGTATTCCAGCGAACGGGAGCGAACGAAACGAAACGGCAAGTTATGTCTGTTTGAAGTGACTCTACCACCGGTTTGGAAGGCAGATTCTAGCGAGCAGCCGGCAAGAAACTCAGCAGTTGCTCTATTTAACATTTAAACAGTCTACATGGTGCTCATATAGGCCCATCACAGGCTTTAGGAAGCGTTTTTATATGTTTCCATCATTGTAACTCATATAAGAATGAGAGGTAATCATATCTTCCTTGAAATCTTACTAATCATATTAATATAAATGTAAAAGTGTGGATCAAAGTCAATCACGCAAAAACGGGTGAACGGATTTGGATGAAATTTGGCATACATGTAGCCTTTGACATGGAAAAGAACATAGGCTACCTTTTATCTCGATTCCTTAAGTAGTTCCCGAGGGTAAATTTAAAATTGTTTACAAGTTAAGGCGCGGGCAGACAACTTTTCAATTTGGTACGTCGTGTAGGACGTGTACTTTCTATACCGTTCTCTGAAATAGTTACCGTGGTAGGATGAAAAATTGTTAACGAGTGAAGCTTTAGACCTTATTCTGAAGTCCACGCAGACGATGTCGCGGGCAGAAGCTAGTACCCAATAACTACCAAAATTGGTCCCAAACCGGGAATCGAACCCAGGAACCCTCGTGACATACAGTGTGCTTATCGATAAACTGTCACTAGACCAACGGGACAGTTTATCGATAAGCAATTATGTAATAAACAAATTCCTTAGCTAAATTAAATATAAAAAAAATAGTGCTTTCCTTTTCCAGGGGCAACAAACCTAAAAACCGTATTTAAAATTTTCGTTCTATAATAAAAACTGAATCGCATGAAGCGGGCAACCATTTAGTCAGAAATACGGTTAAGAATAACAAATATATTACATGCTGAGTAAAACTACATAGATTATTAATAGTAAGTTTTTTCAAAACTCAGCGTCTTAAGTTTGAGAACCAAATTGGCACCAACAAACTGAGAATATTAGCACCGATGTTCATTTTAATTGTATTACGTTATTAACAAGCACAAAATGTTATTTTTAGCACCTAAACCGACACACACACAAACAAAGGCACACGCACGAAATAAAACTTCATCAGTACACGTAATATTTTATTTTTATCAAAATAATTAAAAACAGTACCTATCTTGTCATGACAATCGATAGAAAAAAGAAATCACAGAATCTCTTAATAAATACAGTAAATGTATTAAAATTTTACACCTGCACTTCCAATATTACTTAACTACATTTAAAGTTATTAAACTTTTAAACATTAAAATATATACAAAATAAAAACAAAGTAAAGTTTAATAAAATACAATAAAAATAAATAAAGATTTAGTAAAAAGTAATTCGTCGTAAGAAATAATTTAATTAAAGTACTAACCGAGTTATTATAATCCCATAATTTTAAGAGTATTAATGTGACAATTTTTAATTTTAGTTATTTTTAGACACTTTTGACCGATTTTTAAAGTACTATACCAAAAAATATACTAGAGTATTTTGTGACACAAATTATATTTTGAGTTACTATAGTACAGCTTTAGATGGTTATTTTTATACATACAGTATAATACCGCAAAAAATAACCTATAAAATAAATTTATAATAAACCATATTTTATAAAACGAATCATTTAAATAGTTTTTATAACAGATTAATAACATTCTTGATGATTCTCTTTAACATTTCAACAGCAAAATTAAATTTGTGAATGTTGAGATTAAATTTGTGAAGAGGGCTTTTACCATAATTGCAGTTACAAATGTGACTGTTATGGGTACGTATTTTAATGGCATAGAGAATTTTATAGAAATTGGATTTTTTAGGAATTAAAAGGAACAAATCCATGGACTGGACAAAGTTGGAAGAAGGTAAATAATTATACATATTTTAAATAGGAACAAAGACAATATTTGCGACACGACATTATCACGTTACATAATAATTTAATAACTGATAATACTGGTTCTCAAATTATGCTATTTTCAAATTGAATTAAAATATTTACATCGCCTTTATAATAAAGAGGTTAAAATAGAAAATTAGAATAACTGTGCGCTCAAGTTAAAAAACTGTGAAATTGATATACATTTAAAATAAATTCTATTGCACATTTAGTTATGGTATTCAAAATGTACATGACTAGAAATAAATTAAGTATTTTTATAAACCCAAATAAAATCGTAGATATGAAGAAAATTAAGTAAGTGGGTGTGTTACTCTAGTTCCCATTTTATGTATGTATGTTTGTAATAAACATAAATGTTTGAAACAGTTAACAGTCAAATAAGCTTGTTAATTTACGCACATTATTTTCTAAACTAAATATATATATACTAAATAATTCGCACCCTAATTTCAAAACTGTATCAACTCGAAACAACACTTTTTTTTCCACAAACTAGGAAAAACGTATTTTTATTTTTACAGGGTAAAAGAAAAATACCAGAAAGCTCACGACTTTGTAATTTCAATTATTAAAACTAAAGTTGTAAATTGTTGCTCCACGACTTTTCAAAATTCAGTATTAATTTATTAATAAAAAAAATAATAATTATGTGATTTCTGTAAATTGACATTACACTGTGAAACCAAATATATGTGATTCTACAACGTCGCGTAGTCGGATCAGTGACCCCACGTTAGAGTCGCGGTTCGCTCTCTGTTGCCGATGTTACATTACAGAGTAGTAACAAGTAGAGTGAGTAGAGTGTGTAAAATATTAAATATTTAATGTTTCACAAACTATCGAGCAAAAAAGGCTTAGAACTAAAGTTGTTAGTAGTTTTAATGTAAACTTTATGTTTTTTTTTATATAACCCTGTAATTATAAAATAAAAATGCCACCTAACTATATAAAATGTTTCTGATCATCCTATTCATCTACCCAAAGCAAAAGTCAGTGGTTATGTTCTCGTATTAGTATTAAGGAGACAAATCAGGCATCAGAAAACAAATTGATCCCAAAGTTTTTGAGTTGATTTAGTTTTAATATAACGGTGCATAAACAACGCTACATTGTGTCAAAAAATTAACGTGATCCATCTTATATACTTACACACAATTAACTGTATAATTTATTTTAAAAGTATCTACCTACATCCAATAATTAAGACAGTTTTGTTTTTAATAAGGCATATTTGTACTTAATTACCTAACGCTGGCTTTCCATAAAGTCTGTGCGATTGCAAGGTTGCGAAGTGATAGACGTATATGGAACCTTTTTAGGGACCGCTTTTTTATAGCAGGGCTTCCCAACCCTATTAAGCCAGCGGCGAACTTACAAGTTAAGAACTTTGTCATGGCGCCCGCGCCTAAACCTAGTTAGTTAAGTTAGAAAGAAAGCAGTCTGAAGTGGAGTGGTTTTTGATGCTTCAATATAGGTGTTGTACACGGTTTCTGTATGTTCTTAATTCTGTGAATACAACATATTCCGAAGACGATACAAATAAATTTTTCATCTTGGTTCAAGAAATTACAACTGAGGAAGATAATAAATTATTTGATGATGAAATTTTATAAGAAAGAAGACAAAAACCATATTACTTCTCATACCTTGTAGACTTATAATTCGTTTTTGCAAAGTTATTTCTACCATTGTTACTGCCAATAAGATTTAAAACCTTTTTTGAGAGTACGGCCTTAACTTAGCTTTCGAAAAAAGAACACATCTTTTCTCTCGCTCTCCTTGCTAACATCACACATTCTTTATAAAAAAAAGCCGCTTTTAAATTGCTTTAAACATACGAATACGATACACATAGTTTAAAGTTTCACATCTGGCAAATGTCATTTTTATAAAAGAGGGCGTCGGAAGTTATATGTGTTATATGTAAGTTTATATTACGAAATATCGATAGATAGATGTATATTAAAAGTATATATTACAATACTTCGCCATTATGCACGAAATGTTGTATAATTTTAGTATGAAAATCACTGGATGATTTTTAAAAAAAATTGTGATGTTTAACCTTACTACTTGAATTATATTATTTATATTATGTAACATGCACGTAAAATTTAATCTCTAACATTAAAATAAATATGTTTTTCACGTTACTAATGCAAAATATATCATGAGCATTATTGTAAATTTCACTACATATGAGCTATGATGATGACAGGAAAAAGGTTTTGTGACTTAAATAATACTAAAATAACCTGTTAACATGATTACCGGATTATGATGGAATGAGTGAATCGATAAACGTTCGTAAAGGTTTGTTATGAATTTACAAATTTATACATTTCTGAACGAATTTTCAATCCAATTTGTAAAGGGATAATGCAAAACACACGTTTAGTTATACTGAAAGAAATAATATAAATATTTTTTTAATTGGATTGAAATAACTATGCACGCCACACACCAAAATTCGTTGAAAATCCTTCAAATGAATATCGATAAGAAATTTAATATTACAATACATTATATTCTATTAGCGGTAAAGATTAAGGTTTTGTTTACGGGACTCCGTTTTGTAGGAAAATGATACACATAAAATGAACTCAAAAATTCAAGAGCATGTGATTAACGCTATCTGATTGGCTAATTACTGCCATTTCTACACCTCGCTGCTTCTCTCTTCTTTGGAGTTTCCTTCGAGTTATGACTTTCGTATCTTGACATAGCAACAAAAGATTTTTGAGACTTAAGTAAGACATGCTTTTTGTGACGTAACAAGTGCTGTAAGTTTTTACGTCACAAGTCTTACGATTTTAATATTGCTAAGAGTCCTTGTCTCATATTCTTACAAAACAGAATATATGCTCAGGATGAGGTAAAAACAAAACCTGAACTCATTTAAGTTAACTCCAAATCCGAGCTTTAGATCCTGCTGCAGAACATCTTACTTTCCTCGGATCGACATCTTGACTCCCGCCGAATATGTTCTTCTGATGGGTTTCAGTGTGCGTGCTGTTGGAATATTGAATGTTTAGTCACCACATTGATACATTCCGCCCAAGCCATTCATGAAAGCAATCGCAAGATTTTTTTATGTGATATAAACTAAAATGTATTTTTTTTTTTGTAGAAATCAAATTTCAATATATTATATATAAATAAATAAATATACTACGACAATACACACATCGCCTTCTAGCCCCAAAGTAAGCATAGCTTGTGTTATGGGTACTGAGATAACTGATGAATAATCATATGAATAATATACATAAATACTTATAATATAAAGATAAACACCCAGACACTGAAAAACATTCATGTTCACCACACAAAAAATGTCCAGTTGTGGGAATCGAACCCACGGCCTTGGCTCAGAAAGCAGGGTCGCTGCCCACTGCGCCAATCGGCCGTCAATTATATAGTCGCTTGTCTGATTGTGTAAACAATCCAAAGTTTTGCGATAGCAGAAATCGCGGTTGTTTGGCTTTCATTTTTATAAGCCAAACACCTCATCAGATCAGATCAGAGTAATATGTGATTTAAATGGTCCCGCCATTTCGGAATGAACCCCTTTCAAGCAAAAAAAAAAAGTGTGTGCGTTTAACCTTTACGCGCGATTGAAGTAAAACTTTTATTAATATTTATTTATGAAAGAGTAAACTGTTCCTGGGACTCTTGCCATTTCATTTAATATTGACTATTTCATTTTAGATTTTGTATATTTTAAAAATGTTCCATTTGTTAAATAGATTAATTGAAGGTTAGATCAGCACATGTCAATATAACCTTGTCATTGAATATTATAGAATGTCGCAATCGTCAGCAAATTAATATTAATAATTTATTTATTACAAAAGTAATGCATGTACGTATAATCTTCCTATTTATAGGAAGTCTGTTAAAAATGAATAGTTATGAATAACCGAATCACCCGGGGAAAGATTTTGCATGCAACGCCTTAGATTTTAAGAAAATCCACGTGATATTTGAGTATTTTGCCAACGCACTGTACTTAGCAATGTTTTAACCGTGTTACCAGTACATTGGCATATGCAAAAAATTATATACGCATAGGTAGAAAAAAAAAAATTTACGAACCATGCGAGTGGCCACCTGGCCAGTGGAAAACCGTCGCCTATAAACAAAGCAACACAGCGCAGGGCATGCAAAGTACCAGTGCTATACCTAAGTTCCTAAAGTTAGAAATAAGGCGAGAAAACAAAAACAAATATTCGAGGTCATTAGGTCGAGCCATTTTCGAGTGTTTGAGAGACATTTGTACTTACATATAAATGTACTTACTTTCTGCACATTATATAAATACACATAACTTCCCTAACAATGAGAAAGAAGGGTTCAGGCTTTAGTTCACCACACTGGCCAAGTGCGGATTGGTGGACTTCACACACCTTTGAGAACATTATGCAAAACTCTCAGGCGCTATGTTTTCCTTTACCGAAAAGGAAAACATAGCGCCTGAGAGTAACAACGTATACTAACAACGTTGTATAGTGTTGGGTAGCTATACAACGTGCAACCGAATAACGAAATAATGTTAAAGGATTCATAAGTATATTTCATAAGGAATCACCCTGTAAAAATATTACGGCCTACGGTATTATTATATTATATATTATATTATTATTATTATTATTTGACGGCCCATTGGCGCAGTTTGCAGCAACCCTGCTTTCTGAGCCCAGGGCCGTGGGTTCGATTCCCACAACTGGAAAATGTTTGTGTGATGAGCATGAATGTTTGTCAGTGTCTGGGTATTTATATGTTTATTCTAAGTATTTATGTATATTATTCATAAAAATATTCATCAGTCGTCTTAGTACCCATAACACAAGCTACGCTTACTTTGGGGCTAGATGGCGGTGTGTGTATTGTCGTATATTTATTTATTATTTATTTATTTATTATTTATTAATTCAAAAGAAGCATATTTATTTTTCCATACAGACAAATTTAAAACATTATGACAACCCCAGTGATAAAAGATCGACACGTGTATTAGCACCTACGCTACACAGTTTTCATTTACACGTTGTATATATATATTATATATATTTGATCATGTAAAAAGCACATAATTTAGAAAAGGCTCGATGCTGTATTACTCACTATTTAGTTATTTAGATATTCAAAATTTTCAAGCTAGCTAAATTCGTCCTATACGTCACCCTTTCGTAAATGTCCATTTATGTCCTACGTGTTAACAACAGATAAATAAGCAAGTCACATAGTATGAATCAAACTATCGCTGCGTCCTACGTGCAACAAGAAACGTATGCAACAAATTGGAACAACGATCCTATCAGTTTCCTCGAGTCCAAAGAATCCAGGCAGAGCTTTCAAAACCCGTCAGCATCTTTAAGTTAAGGGGTTAGAACTATTACCCTTATGTTAAGTTTTTATTGCCATCATCTTACTGCAATGGAAAATCTTATTTAAACGCAATTACAAACGTATATAATAGGTTGGGGGAAAAAGTCTTTTCGCATTATAATATGTATGAACTTGTAACAAAATCTCTTTGGCTATGCTATTTGTCAGATACAAATATATGTCAGATTTGCATATTGCATATGGATTGTCTAATTTTTGTAAATATATTTATTGACATATTAAATTAAATATAAAATACGTTTCATCAAATAACCATCTCGGTGAAGGTTATATCGGGATCTTAGGCTAAGTGGTTTACTCAAAAACTTATATCTAAGCTATTGGGTATCTTATACGCATCATCTTGGACGTAAGGTTTACTCTACATAAATCTTTCGGTACCAGAAAAAACTTTTTTATAAATTTAAAATGCTTATAAAACCACCACGCTGGCCAAGTGCAGACTGGTGGTCCGTCAATTATTGCTTTAAAAAAACACGTGGTTAGTGTTTTTTGTAAAGCAATAATAAACAAACAGGGCGTCTCAATGCAGCGTATCTGACATAACTCACGCACAGTCCGAAAAGATGTAAGTCAGAGAACCGTCGAAAATGTTAATTAACGTTCGATTGTTTTATGACACTATTATAAGACGGTATCGATTTATCGTGAGTTATTATCGTACATGATTAACTCTAAGTGATAACGGTATAAGGGTATTAATAAATAAAACGATTATATGCTTTATATAATAACAGATAATATTTATTTAATGCATGCCAGTGCTATTGCAATCAAATTCGCGTTAATGAGATGAAGAAATGTCTATAATGTGCATTCATAAAGAAACGATGGAATTCGTCATATTAACCTTTTTTTATTCCTTTACAAGTTAGCTCTGGCGGAAGGCCGATTGGCGCAGTGGACAGCGACCCTGCTCTCTGAGTCCAAGGTTTGATTCCCACAAATGCAAAATGTTTGTGAGATGAACATGACTATTTTTTAGTGTCTGGATGTTTATATATACATTTAAACTCATTAAAATAATTATCAGTCATCTTAGTACTCAAAACACAAGCTTATTTTTTTTTATATAGCTCTTGATTGCACTCTGGTCGTAAGCGATGATGCAGTCTAAGGGTAGAATGGTAGTAATGTATATGGTAGTGATTTTCTAACTTAGTGCTTTATTTGAACGCGTACAAAAAAATAAGATTAACGCCAAAGAGGTACGTGCTTACATAGGTACCTACACTACGTCACAGAAGAGTTTTTTTTTTTATTTAAATAAGATTCGGTACGTCTAGTAAAATTTTATGGGAATATGATAAGATCTTCAGATATAAAAGACACAACTCCCCCTCCACATCTGCTATACGTACCTAATTTATAATGAGAAAAAAAGTAACATGCACCTAGCAAGTTAGTTTTTTCTCGACTGCACAAAAAAAAAGTCTTACATTTTCTGGGTTCTCACTGACTGAATGACTCAGTCACTAACTGGCTGACTGCCTAACTGCCTGACTGACTGACTGCCTCACTGCCTGACTCAATGACTCACTTACTGATAGACTGACCGACTGACTCACTGATCTGCTGACTGATGAATCACTGACTGACTGCTGACTGATGAATCACTGTCTGATTACTTATCTATGTAATTGAGTAGTATGTAAGTTTATAATAGCATAAATATATATCACATATATCTATCATAGTATATATAAATTTATGTTGGTATTTGTGTAGTTAATATGTAAATGTAGTATGTATGTTCATGTAAGTTTATATTACATTTCTTTTTTTTTGTAACTTACTTTATGCACCATCCATTTTCCACTCTTTTATCGGCTTCGTACGCTCAGGTTGCCTTTAAAAGATCACTTTTAGTGATAAGGCCGCCTTTGCACCCTAGCACTAAGTACTATTACTGTTTTCCTTGTATTTTCCTTTTTTTTTGTTGTGTTGCAATAAAGTTTTTCTATTCTATTCTATTCTATTCTGACTGACTGACTGCTGGCTGATTGACTCACTCACTGACTGTCTGACTGACTGACTCACTGACTGACTGACTCACTGACTGACTGACTGACTGACTGGCCAGATGACTGATTGACTCACTGACTGACTGACTGATTGACAGACTGACTGATTGACTGACTGATTGACTGACTGATTGACTGACTGACTGATTGTCTCACTGACTGGCTCAGTGACTGTCAGAAAGACAGACGGACAGACAGACCGACAGACATAAGGTCGTACATAGTAAGTTCGGTACACGCATGGTAGTTTTTTTTTCTTTTATATACTCGTACTTCTTATTATCTTCTTTGTATTTTTCCTTAAATACGAAATCTTCCATGTGTTTTCTTAGTAAATTATTTATAGTTGCATACGTTTCTAGTCGCACGTAGGACGCAACTATGGTTTGATTCATTCTCGGTGACTTGTTTATCTAACTGTTGTTCACACTTAGGACTTACGTGGACTTTTACGAACGGATGACGTAATCGAACAATTTGCATCATAATAAAACAATAATTCAAAGATAACTCTTGTTGAATTTGTATAAGGTGCTGTAGACTTTTTTTATTACACTACGAGTTAGCCATTGATTACAATTTCACCTTATGGTAAGTGATGATGCACCATCACATCTGTTAGGAGTATGGCAGTTATATTAAGCCTAAACCCCTAATCGGTTTCTACGCGCCCCCTCTTAGAATGCTCAATCGCTTGGCGGCAAGTCTTAGTCGGTTGACGACAAGTCTTAGTCGCTTGACTACCTCGTTAGTCCAGTGAGTAGCATTTCCGACAGGAGAACACGAGGTTCTAGGTGCGATTACCGTACGATTTAAATATATATAGTCCGTGAAGTAATTATATAATATTTCGATTTTCATTTACACGTTGTATAAGTAGATAAATATGTAAAAGAATAACAAAAGTAAATTTTGTTTGAACACATGTATCGCAGTTAAACACGGACTATAGACCAACTAAAGAACAAGCTAAGTTAATTTGTTTTATCAGTTGTGTTTTTTACATACTGTTTTTAATAATGTTTTTTGTTTTCGGCATTTTAACGAATGCCAGGCATCTTGTCTCTGGTCACAGCATTGTTAAGCAAGAAAAATTGTTACCTTTCTGTTTTTTTTGTAATTTTATAAATACAAGAACTTAGTTAACTAACTTTATTAAGATACATACAAAAGTTAACGAAGATAACTATTATATGTATCTTAATCGTTAAATCTATAGTTATTTGTTTTTACTTTTGGTATTTCCTTACTTGTTTTTTGTCTACACCCTAACCTTATCCTGTAACTTTTCTCTTGTTTCTGTGATACAATGCCTGCTAGAGATCGCTTGTTAGCGTTAAGCCTGCGTATCGTAGCTGCCTAATATTTGTGATTGGTAGCGGGCTGCTATATTAACCTACCAGGTTCAACTCCAACAACTCAACATTGTGAAAGGAGACCCGTGTTCTGTAGTGAGCCGGTGATGGATTGATATGATGATGCAAAGAAATGTCGATCTCTTGCTCTGTGAAAAGACAAAACAAATCAGTCATACGTTAACCGTACATTTTTCCTGTATGAAAAGACTATAATTTATCTATCTTTGTGCCAAATTTCATCCATATCCGTTCAGCCGTGATGCAGTACTAAACACCAATCCATTCAAGATTTAGCATTTTAAATATTGGTATAGATTGACTTTGTTATTAAAAAAAAATTAAAATTAAAAATTCATTTATTTATGATCAGATTACATTGGATCAATAACAATAGAGACGATGGCGACAGGAAAAGTTTAAAACTGCGTTCCAGCCGCCGCGCCCACCTCCGAAACTAAAGCTATTATTATATTATGTTCTAAACCAAGTTGTTGTATAAATAAAGTATACAGTTAGTTCAGCATGCAAGAAACATAATAATTGTTGTGTGTATGTGTGCATGTGTGTGCATGTGTATATGTGTGTGTGAGTGTGTATGCTTGTTTTGAGTTGGAGTGATAATGCGAGCGTGTGCATGTGTATAAGTCGAAAGAGTATGAAAATAAACATTATTTAACTACTAATAGCAGTTTTTCAGTCTCTTCGTAAGAGAGTGACTGAAGCCATTTGGAACATTTTTCTTTACAAATGTGAGTTGTGAGGGGAAGTATGTTTAATAATTTGTTAACTCTGTTGTACAGTAGACAACTTAAGAAAGGATAATGCCGTTTGGAAATTGCAGTACGAACAGACTTATATGTAGCCGCCAAATCCGTTCTTCGTTTTGTTTTAATAATTGGATCGTAGGGAACTTCGGGGTGTTTTCGTAAAATGGTACATAAAATAAACAGTTGTCGCACTGTCAGGACCTTAGTGTTTGCATAGAGCTCACAAGTTGGAAAAAGGATGGGTTTATTACACATGACTTTTAAAACTAATCTTTGAGCCCTTTCAAGTCTCAACATTGAAGTTGTCCCGGAGCCGCCCCAACAGGTTATGCAGTAGGATAAAATTGACTGAGCTAGGGAAAAATAAACAATTTTTAAGGAACTCATGTCAAGCACATTTCTCAAGCGCTTGAAAACAAAAATGAGTTTTCTCAGTCGAGATACTAGAGAATCGATCTGGTGGTACCATGTCATGGAACCATCCATAATCACACCGAGATACTTTGTGCTTAGTGAACGCTCTAGTAGTGGACAGTTACAGACACTATCAAGACTGGGACAATGGTGAGCTCGAATATTAAAAGATGAAGGTGCTTGTGAGGTTGAGGAAGAAGCAAAGGTAATGAATTTTGTTTTGGAAATGTTGAGAGTAAGCAAATTTAGTTTCAACCAATTCAAGACTGATTTCATGCAAGATTCCGAAAATTTGTGGGTTTCTTCCCAGGTTTTTCCATATACAAGGAGTACTGTATCATCCGCGTATGTGATAATCTTACAGTTGGGGAGAGGTAGGCAACACAACTCATTTATATATATGAGAAACAATGTAGGGCCAAGGACACTTCCCTGTGGAACGCCGTAGTCAATTGAGGACTCGTTGCTAAGGAAATTACCTATCTTGACGTATTGGGTACGCCGTGTTAAATAACTCTTAAAAACTTTAAAAGCCAGACCCCTGATACCTATTTTCTCGAGTTTAATAAGCAGCTTTGGGATGGAGACGGTGTCAAAGGCTTTGGAAAGGTCAAGATAAATAGCAACAGATTTTAATTTATTGTCGATATTGTTCAAAATATTTTCAGTGAGTTTCGAAACTGCGTCTTCCGTTGATTTGCCGCTGCGGAAACCAAATTGGTGGTCTGATAATATGCCGTTTCGATTGATGTAACTTAGCAGCCTCTTGTTCAGTATTTTTTCAAATATCTTGGACAGAGATGTTAGTACCGAAATTGGTCTATAGTTTGTGACACTGCCTCTATCTCCGCATTTGTAAATAGGGTGCACAAATATGCCGAGACGCCCGGCAAATATCACGCAATTTTTTGGTCCATTTAATCTAGATTGTACATGCTTAAGATTTAATCTTAAATGCGATTAAGATCATTCACTAATTCGTTCGAAAGAAAATAATTTTATTCATACTTCGACGTTATACATCTACTGAATGTCAAACCACCATATTTGTTTTATACCATTTGTTTTTTTCTTTTTACAATAACAATCCAACGCGTTTACGTAAGAAATCCACATTTTGAAAATCTCACGAGGGGGTTGAATAAAATCTCACGACATCTCACCAGGGGGGAAAGGGAGGGACAGAAAATTTAAAAAAACACCTCACGTTATTTATGGACGCCCCCTTATAAGCAACGTAAATTCTGTCGGCTTGTAGTGACTCTACCAGCGCGTTCGAAAGGCAGACTCTGCCGAGAAGAAACTGGCATATAACTTCTAATATAATACTAAATCATTTTTATATCTTGTTGGATATTAAAGCGGAACTTATCCGTAATAAAACAGCTACATTGCCAGCGCTAGTTTGATGTAGGAACTGCAGATGGTTTGATTTGCCAAAAATTTTATTATTTATCGTTATGTATTATCAATAACAAAGTCAATCTATACCAATATTTAAAATGCTAAATCTTGAATGGATTGGTGTTTAGTACTGCATCACGGCTGAACGGATATGGATGAAATTTGGCACAAAGATAGATAAATTATAGTCTTTTCATACAGGAAAAATGTACGGTTAACGTATGACTGATTTGTTTTGTCTTTTCACAGAGCAAGAGATCGACATTTCTTTGCATCATCATATCAATCCATCACCGGCTCACTACAGAACACGGGTCTCCTTTCACAATGTTGAGTTGTTGGAGTTGAACCTGGTAGGTTAATATAGCAGCCCGCTACCATCTTAGTAAGACAACCAAGCAATAGGTCAGAGAGCAGTCAAAGGCTAACTTGTAGTGTAATAAAAAATAAATCATCGGCGGCCGACTGGCGCAGTGGGCAGCGACCCTGCTTTCCAAGTCCAAGGCCGTGGGTTCGTTTCCCAATACTAGAAAATGTTTGTGTGATCTGTATATTATAAGTATTTATGTATATTATTCATAAAAATATTCATCAGTCATCGTAGTACCCATAACACAAGCTACGCTTACTTTGGGGCTCGGTGGCGATGTGTGTATCGTCGTAGAATATTTATTTATTTTATTATTATTTAAATCATCGGCGGCCGACTGGCGCAGTGGGCAGCGACCCTGCTTTCTGAGTCCAAGGCCGTGGGTTCGATGGTGTTTATATGTACAGTATAAGTTTTTGTGTATATTATTTATAAAAATATATCTTAGTACCCATAACACAAGCAACGCTTACTTTGGGGCTAGGTGGCGTTGTGTGCTTTATTGACTGGGATATCCAGTAGGAATTTCCAAATAGTATCATTTAATACATATAAGCTGGGATAAATAGCAGTGGCATATTTAGGTAGGTAATTAAAATACCTATCATCAACAGCTTCAAAACCACAAATTATCAATTTAGTTACTTAACAGTCTTAATTTCATGATAATGACACACATTATTTTACACTTAGGTATTGTAGTTATTAATATCATTTACTTAATAGGTATACCTGTTTGTATATTAGTGGAAATTCTATTTCCGGAATATAACATTTTTATCGTAATAACAATATTTGCAGTTTTATACAGAAACTAGCAGTTATCACATAACCAGGTTTTAAAAAGATTTCTGTTGTTTTATATATATTTGCTGATCCATGCATGTGGTGAACCAAGGAAGGGTGTTTATGAAGCCCACAAGATACACCTTCAAAAACACCTTTTAGAATGCCGTTAAAATAGTCATCTTTTGGTGATTAGATTATATTGATGGAGTATATTTTTTGTAAATATATTTTTAGCAGTCTTAAATATCTGCAATTATTATTATAATTAAATTTATCAAATGTTTAAACATTAATTGTTATTTTTATACCTGTAAGTCTAGCTCTATAATATACCTGTAGTTCTATAATCCCCCCTCCCAATAAATTCAAATACTTACCCATTCTGTAAGTTGAGTAGTTGTTTTCGGGTTAAATTGCCTAAGCCTAGGTTCTTAATATTTGCAAGTATTTAAAAAATTGCGGGTAAATTATTTTTATTGACTATTTATTATTTTTGGTACAGTAAACATGTGGATTCATCATGGTGAACTTGTCACAAAAACAAGAAATCATTGGCTAGCCAATCGTTAACTAAATGTCTGTATTGCATGCAAAGTTAGTTTAATTGTTAGTAACAGTTTCCAGCTAGCATTAAACCACAAAAGCCTGTCACCATCATAAATCAGAATACCGACATCTATGACACAATAGAAAGTTAGTTACTATTTCATCAAGCAAGCATATACACATAGGCAATTATGTAGCATTGGGCAAACAATAATATTTTCTAGATTAAACAAAATATTTTCTGTCAATTTTAAAGTTGTAAACATAAAAACCCAGAAATATCTATGTAGCAATAAGGCAACCAAATTGTACCCTTTTGCTCTATGTTTTGTATGTTTATATCTCTGTAACTACTTTTTCTTTGGTCTACAATAATAGTGTATTCATTCAACCCAGATCTTACTTATAGGCATAATTTTCAAATATTTCTGTTTTATCAAAGTTATTCTAGCTTTGACCATACCCAAAATTGCCTGTGTTTCCACAAATATACCTAAAAAATTGCAGTGTCTTACCTAAGCATATTTCTGAAGTTTTCCAATTCTCGTATACTGTTAGACAACCTTGCAAAGGCATTAAACAATGCTACTATCTCTGTCCTTTGCAACCTCTTGTGGGACTTATGTTTCAGCATCAATCTTCCCTGTTCTGGGTCCCCTTCAAAACTGTCCCATTGGCCTGAGAAGAGAATTTTCAATGCTGTCCCAAGCCCTTGTGTTTGCAGCTTCCCCCAAAGCTTGCATTTATCACAGCCAACGCAATCCATTATACGTGATATATTCAAGAAATGCTCACGGAACTCTTGTTTTAATTTAGTAGCCTGATTCCCAACAATAAACATGGAAGACTCGTTAAAGTGGTCAGGGAAACTGTAAATTACTCCCAACATATTACGTATTGCATCTCTAGTTTCTTCATCTTCCACTGGGTTACCAGTGAAGTAATCTTCACGTTCTAAATAAGGCCCTGCTTTAGCTAATGCTCGCATTTCTAACAAATAAACAAAGTATAAATTCTTAAGCCAATTTGAACCTTCACCAAATGTAAGGGATGGATCAAAACGACGTTGGAATTCATCCAAATTAGATCCCCATTCACCTTCAGGTGGTGCTGCAAAACCTAACTTTTTTTCAGATAACAAATACTTTGAACACAAATGGATATTAATACTAGAATGTAATCCAGATATAGCTCTGTAGAAAACTCTTTTTTCTAAGCACATGTTACTCAAATCAGAGCTTAAGACATATGGAAATGATTCATAGGGATTTGTTTTAACACGGAAACAGTTTTCTTGGTAGATACTTCTCCATATTCTGTGAGCGGAAGGACCTTTGTAACCTGTGTATCTTTCGGGATTTAGAGACAAATCCACATACTCTGCGTCTGCATCCTTGTCGTCACATTCACAGAAATTTCCTATCGAATCGTCGTATGCTTTCCATTTGGCGATTTCATATTGGCTCGCAGCACTTAGGGTCATGTTTAAATAGCCCAAAGCAGGATCATGGTCGGTATCTGATTTACAAGGAGACTGAGCGTTCTCTGTGTATTTAAGAGCCGGTGACATCTCTTCGTAATCGTTGTCGTAACCATTCTCAAAACCAGGCACGCTTTCTTTTGAACAAGTTTTTATGTGACAATGTTTCATAGCACACCGGCTGTCGTCTGCCCAAAACGGGCATTCTTTTTTTAAATTAACCTTGTAGAAGCGAAAATAGTCTTTTCCAACTACGCTCTGAATCCTGGGGAATATCTTTACATTGTTAAAGTAGTCGATAGTGTCTACGTTACATGAACAGTCTCCTAGAGCGCCGTGTAGTTGCTCGAAGCAAGCGTTGCTATCACACGCAGCGGTTTCGTACAGTTCCGTGTTGTAACCAACAGCTTGAACTATCGCAAGAGCGAAAATTATAAACACAACACAGTAATTCCTAGATGACATTTTCGAAAGTTCAATAATTATTCTTTGCATTTTATCAATTAAACGTGTACCTCCCCCGCGGTAGCTTTACATACATTTAAAATAATTTGAGCTTCATCAGATCCGACACAATTGTAAATACCACTCCGAAATTATTGGAAAGACGAATAAAAAAGCAAAAATTACGTGCACTCACGAACGTCCGCACATTTCATTTTGGTAATTTCCAAACTGACATGTACTTTTATTGGTACCACCATCACAAGGTAGAGGTCGCTTGACGACCTATGGTATGTCAAAGTCTTAGTGACTTTTTAAAGAATTTCTGAACGTTACGTAATTGGTGCACTAAAACTATAGAATATAAATTAATTTATTATTTTTGTGTGTTTTCTTTTCGTTCCTTTGTAATTTGTATTGGATATAACTAATATTCGGAGTGAAATAAGCGATTTGTTTACCAACTATTTCATTTTGGATTGACCTTACTAAACATGACGTGCACCAATCGAATTCTTACACAAATAGCGGGAAATTTAAAACTTTAAAGTACCTACAATACAACACCTTTTCACGAAACATCTTTTATCGCGATTGCTAAATGTAGTTCGTTTAATTTTGTCGTGGAATGACTAGTTAAAAATGCCCAAAATAATAGTAAGTAAGTATTTGTATCCTATTGAAAATAGCGTATATAAAACGCAAGATATTTAACGAAATCAGTGTAGCGAGCGTACCCACTTATTTACTTGGAGTAGAGTTAAATTCAAATTCAAATTTATTAAGCAATTTTGCTGTCGATCAACAGTTTATAATAAATATACATTTTGTCAAATATAATCTGTAGTTAATCTAAATAATAAAATAGTTTTCTTTTCTGATTTTATAAACGGGAAAGATTTGTATTTTGTATTTTTGTATCCATTAAACAATTGCCTTACCAACCAATAGACAATTAGATTATCGGGAAGCAAGGCTATAATTTTTTAGAAATAAGAGATCCTTACGATTTTTTTCATTACAGTTCCCAAAACCACGGGACAGTGTGACAAGTTTGTAGGATGTTGGGAACTACGTTGCCCTTATGGTAAAAGAGCCAACCTAATTTAAATAATATATAAAAAAAAATTATGATATTATAATTATATCATCATAATCCTGAAGAATCGAACCCAGTTAACCCGTAGTTTAACATGTTTGCCACTACTCGTATGAGGCAGTTATTAACAGATAGTTATTGTAGTTAAGTCTATGATTTTTAATCAAATCATTAGTAGTAATATTTATATAAATATTACGAATGTAAAAACATATTAGAGCCGCGCATTTCTTAACTCTGAATTTCTTAACGGACTGAATACGGTTAGTGGTGGAGACGATTCTGCAGTAGCTAGGCAGTAGAGACGAGGAATATAAAGTATATTCCTTAACAGAGATGCAAACCTACGTCCCAGCGCTTTACCTTCCTTTCATTGGGACAGTTCGATTACCAGCAGCTATCTTTCACCTTTCGGAGTTAAGTGCGTTTTTAATTTAAGCAATAAAATTTAGCACTGGCTTTAACGGTGAAGGATAACACCGTAAGGAAACATGCCTGCCTGAGAGTTCTTCAAATTAAAAAAAATGGCAGATGCCTAATATGCCTACCGATTATAATATTATTATTGGGGTTTGGTTTTTATAAGAACCAAATAATACTTACTGTTTGGATTAGCAATGTTGCAATGGTGACTTTAGCCTTTACCATTTATCATTGCCACGAAATAAACACTAACTAAAGATGATGATTGCCACATACAGCCTGTGTTTATTACTAAGCCCACCAACACGCATTGGAGCAGTGTGGTGGGTTTAAGTTCTATCTCATATAGAACCCGAGGAATGTGCCCTTCAGTAAATGAACAGCAGGCTATAATCGCCTGTTGTTGAAGACGAAGATTAAACATGTATAAAGCCTAAAATTAAACAGCATTGTTTTTTATATTTATTTTATTCATACAATGTAAATCATTCACAAAAGCAGTATCGGAAATGCACAAGAGATTCAAAATACATTAAACAGACCTTTGCTCCCGATATATTTATATTTAGGAATAGCTATATACATTGAGTGAACGCTTAATAGATCATGTCAAAATATAATATAAGTAGAAATGCATATTTTTTTATTTAACACTTTAATAATAATATTTATTTAATATTGGACGTATAACCATTACAATTACAAAGTTGAATTAAGAAAATACTTTTTTTTTAAATATATATTTTCATCAGTTTAATAAATTGTAACATTAGAAACAGTCGCTTAATTAACTTAAGAAATATACCTATTTTTAATAAATTTCACAAAATGATTCGTAACAAAAACGATAATTAAGTTGTAACCTAAATAATAAAAATGTATTGTGTGCACGTTATCAAGACAACGCGATGTCAAGATTGAATTTATTAAATATAATCCTTATAGGGAAATAATAAACAAATAATAGTTTTTTTTTTACCATAATGGTACAGACCCTCTCGAGTAAGCATTCATGTTCAGAAACTTGATGAGGTTAAATTAATCTGTTAATAATAGAGTGTGGAGTGGTTCGATTAAATAAATTTACTGTCCAAACATATTAACAGATTCTATACATTTAGATCACGTTAGTTTACTTCAATACTTACAGTTGAGGCTATAAAGAAATTAACGAGAAATATCCGAAAAAAAAAACACTTGAAAAATATTTTTTTTTGTAGTATAATTTAATGTTATAGTACATAATTTTACACGATAAAAATTCTAATAATATAAATCGTATTGACAGTAAAAATGTTTCTTATTGATCGAATTAATTGTGCATCTTTTGTTGGGAGTAGTTTATTTTACTAAAATAAGTTATATTTTTTTGGGGTTTTCTAGAAGTCATTATCAAAGTTACAATGAGACAATGTAACAGATTTATGTTGTGTTTCTGTACCGACGTGGGTTGGCATAGGTGAACAGGTACAGACCAACTCCTCCACGTTGGCCAACATAATTATGTGCGTATAGCAAACATCTTTAAAGTTGTAGAAACATCAGAAGGTTGTTCTATTTGGCACGGTTCAAGGTAATTTGCGGCCGTTAAATAAATAAATGTATATATATTGCATATACAATGTAACTACTGAGTGTGTACTATAGGGTTTTTATTTCAGAAATTTTCAGGACAATCGATAAACAGTAACGTAATGACAAACTTAATGCGTGGCTACAGTGTGGACACGGTGGTCAACATTCTACCGGAAACCCACTATACTCTTTGATCTGCTTGAATATGCCCACACCAGATCGGATCTTTCGGCCTCTCGGATCTTTCGCGATGACAGACATACTGAAGAGGAGCCATAAGCAAAAAGGGCACAACAGGTGCACAGTTAATTCAACCGTATTATAATAGAATATGAAACACAAGTCAGAGCGCCACAGATCTAAGAGATAGAATTCTGCCTAAAATAAGTAGTTTGCGCGTTTCCATACAATCTTTAAAATAATGTTTTAATTATGTAATCACTCGTGCCTTTTGTTGTTTGTAATAATATTAATATTATAGGCACAGAGTATAGAATATAAACAATAACACGTCAGGTACGAAAATGTGTTAACTTTCCTACCTTACCTTTAACATTCAACTTGCATTTACTTAAAGAGACGGCTCTAGTGTTGTCGTAAAAAAATTAATAGCATTTTTTTTATTCTGAATTTAATTCACGAATGCAAAACTTTTTTAATTTCTTTTAATAATATTTAGTTGTGATGTTTCCAATATTCTCAATCTTTTCTTTTGGTAAATAAGCGTCAATATTCTATCAAAATTGAAGCAGCCGTCTCTTACGCTACATTTTATGGTAACAGTTCGGAATCGAAATTAACTGAGGTGGGGCTTGCATTTATCAACTTAACAGTAACTTAACTTGTACATACTAATCATTAATAAAAAAAAACAAATTGTTTATGGTATGTTGTTTCGTTATTCTTCAATGGTGATACTTTTTTCTCGTATAAAATATTCGTGATGTTATCGTTTAAGCGTACCTGAAATTTGAAATAAGAAATTATCACAGTGTATTTTGCATTATTTCTGCATTTATTATACTTTACCACCTTTACTCGACCATTTTAATTACTCTTTTTGCATAAAATTCGATTAAGCCTTGATTCTGTAATTTTTGACATGTACGTGGAGACCAGTCAACTCATAAAAAACTGTCATATTGACAACCAATTATCCCTAACATTATGCTTGATTAAGAAGCTATTCATTATTCTAAAACATCTGTCTTTAAATATTTTTTTATACATGTATAACGTTTAAATGATTGCGAAAGCAAACATAGTTTGGACTGTTTGATCGCTTAACTTCAAACGAATCCGCGGCATCCAATGGCCGCTGTCTACATGACAGTTTTATGTAATTTGACAGGTCGTGACAGTTGAGCGCTGAGGTTGTGCGATGATAGCGTAAATGTCAAATAATCTCACTGCCCGTAGGCCCAATGGCATGCAATTCATAGAGCACAATTCTTATTTCTGTTCTAAAATCTTGAAACATAACACAATGCACTGGTACCTACCATTGAAAGAAAATATTATTGACAAATTGCATGCCTTTAAGTTAAACATTTTACCAAGTTATTTTACCTCAAGTTAATTAATAACTTTATTATATATAAAATTTAAAGTCAATTTTTTGACACAGAATTGTGGCAGGTAACAGCCAATTAAGCAATTTTATCTGTTATCTGTCACGAATACCTTAAAACCAAATGATCAAAAGCTGACAATATGTCAATACTAATTTTAACTTCATATGTCAAGTTGTCTTTGAGTTAACATGTTTAAAGAGTCAGTTAATTTTTTGTATATATCTATTTATATATTATTATAATATAAGTGAAAGTAAACTATATACTAGCGGAACTGGCAGACATCGTCCTTCCCCGTAAAGAAGTGCCACCTACCGATTTTCATACTATCCGGGAACCCATTGAAATATACACACTAGATTTTCTTCCAAATACGTCCGTAGGATGAGTTGGATCACAAACAAATATTAGCAAACTGTTGCCCGCGTTCTACGTTATTTTTTACAGTTTTTTTACAAATCCCGTGGGAACCGTTTGATTCCCCGGGTTAAAAGTAGCCTATGTTACCCTCCGTCTTTTTAACTCTACGCCCAAATCACACTTTCGTATTTAAAAGACTATCGAATCAGGTAAGAGGTAAACTATCGAAAGAGGTAAACTAATCCATAGTTTACATCCAATGCTAAAAGAAGTATGTTTTTAGTTAGAGCTGCGGACTGTGAGTTTATCTGTATCATAGTTGCGCTTGAGCGAGTGGACTGATTTAATTGAGGTTCAATAATTACGTACATAATGCTAAAAGTCAGGTTGTCAAGACAGATCTAACTTGAGAACCTGTTCTTAGCTCGCTACCGGTTTATTTATACGGCTCTTAGGTATATTTTACGTCTATGTAGCCACAATGGGGCTCTGAAATAATGTATTCAGTTTTGAGTAAAAAAATCATGACCTCTAATAACGAATGTAATTGCACAAACAACATATTCTTAATAGCTTTTGATCATTGTTAAATTTTAAATCAACATGCAATTAGTATCAAACAGAAAAAAAATCAACTTACCATATTCTGTAGCTAAACTTGTTAAATAAGCTGCAATGATTGTTAGTTAATGGTAAAAATAAATTACAAATCGTTAAATATATGATTTATTTTAATATTTATCACGGCATTTATTCATTATGATTATTACAAATCCTTTCGTCAATTTATAGTTTTAAATCTATGGTATGAACTAAAATGAGCATCTTTTTGGCACTCATTAATTCGTCTATATTTTTTTTTATCGAAATCAAACTACTATCAAATAATCTTTAGCATAATATGAAATTGTTGTCTTATTTTAAGTTGTTGACAATTAACGAATATAATAATTGGCTTACATAATGCTGTGCCAAAAAAATCATTTTATAACAGAATATAAAACCTTCTATTAATCAAATATTTTTATACATCTTGTTTATGGTTTTTAATAATCACTATATATACCTTGCTAGAAAACGATAATTATTTAGGTACCAAATATTGTAGTTCAGTAGCTCAAAGTAAAAATATATCCATATAAAAAGAAAATTTTGCTTAACATCTAATTTGAATTGTAAAGGTTTATAAAAACTTTCAATGAGATTTAATTTTAGAGTATAATATAGACCGTAACTTTGTATTTTTTGTTTCGTTTATACTAGGAATGCATAACACTCCGAATTCTAAGAATTTTAAGGATTTCTATATTTTTCATATTATATCAAGTTTCCTAATCTTAGTTTTTAAAAACTCCGCAATTATCCCAAAAGAAGTCTTTCGGCAAAACAAAAAAAAAAAAGAAATTCGCCGCGAGTGCTATGCATTTTTATTATTAAATGTAAATGCTTTAAAAATAGTAAATTGTTGCAGAATAATTTAATCGCTCTTTATAATAATATATAAGAATTCAAACTCAGTTCTGTTGTTTTATTTACTTGGATATAATTCAAACACGGGTTTTTTTTTAATGTACCTAATGCAGTAAACTTACGATTTTAATAAACTCTGGAACTTTAGTTTTTTTAAATTAGTTTTCTCGTTTTTTTTTTAAATTTTAAGTAGGTAGGTTATCGAACAATAAAATTATTCCGCATGCGACCCACATAAATGCGTTATTCTGCGCCACAAATAATTTGTTAGTAAAAGCAGTACCCAAATACAAGCACATTTTTAAAACTATTATTTCAGATTCATACGTTTAGTACAAGAGCCAGTCAATATAAATATTTCTTCGATGTTCCGTTTATTTTTACTGAATTTTCTTAATTTTTTTTTCAATCAGTATTGACTGCCTCCGTCTTTATTTATAACATAATATTATATTACAACATTGATTATTAAATTACTTATAATGCAAACGTCGTAATTAGCTTCATGTGATTTCATTGTTTTAAAACTTTTTTTATCATTCCGATTTTTTGTTGTAACCTACAGCCAAAAAATCGGAAACCTTTTTTGCTGTGATACACTGTTATCCGTTATATACAATAAAATTTAAAAAAGTAACAAAAAGCGTTCATTTATTAAAAAAGGAAGCTTCCTAGCGAACCCAAGGTCTTTGCTATCTTTTTTAAGGATTTTTTAAGCTTCCCATTTTGAAAAGTTTATTTTCGTTTAAATTAAATCAGCATTGCATTTTCTACTATGCCACATTTCTTTCCTACATGTAATACAATTTCAATGATTCAAATTTGCCAGCAATTTATTTAACACAGCCGTGACAATCAGTCACTAATAGTTAATAGTTTTATATGACAATGTGAGATGGTGATAACAAAAAAAAATAACAACCGGCTAAGTTTGTTTTGGGCTTCTTCTTAGGGTGCGTTTGGAAACCCCGTAGCTTTAGTTTTAAGTTGACGAATATAGTTATCGCCTTCAACTCACTTCTATGTCATATTTTACATGTCATCAAGTGCCATCTATTTGCATAAAGAAATATTTGAATTTGACTTTGACTATAAACGTTAACTAAAAACAGTACAAAGTTTTTATATATATATGCGTAAATCAAAATGTACTGTATACGACGTTTTGCATTAAAAGCTATGTTAAAATACTATTCCAAAAAGCTTACTTACTGTTAACCCACATACACCGCCACAAAATGGCGTGAATAAGCACAGATTAAAATTCTTAAAAAAAAATACAAACATCCAAAATATATTGCAATAAAAAAGTGAGATTCACAGCAAACAGCGAAAATTTATACTTGCGCAGAACTTATCTGATGATTCTTATGAATATAAATTTTAAAAGAAGGGCATTCCGAGTACCTACCTACTTTTAATGGTCCAGTTTAGATTTAATCACAAGTACCTGGAGTCCGAATATTTTCTTGCAATTGGATGGAGTTTTGTATCATATCTATACAAATAAATTAAGTTGTAGTGCATTCCGAAATAATTACTTCGATATAATCTTATAATATTATTATTTGAATGACCCAAAAAAAACCTAAAAAAAGTGTTTTAGGTTCATTATTTTTCCCTTCCTA
The DNA here is from genome assembly GCF_905163445.1 of Pararge aegeria. Taxonomy (NCBI): domain Eukaryota; kingdom Metazoa; phylum Arthropoda; class Insecta; order Lepidoptera; family Nymphalidae; genus Pararge; species Pararge aegeria. Next base: position 17,524,433 of record NC_053185.1, on the reverse strand, counting down.
TTTTCCAGGCAATTTTTTTTTAGAACGGCTATACCGATATTGACAGGTGTTTCACTGATAATTAGACGATTTTGCCTGGAGTTATTTTACCTACTTTTTTACCACAGGAATGTCTATACCGATTTGATGGATATTTCAATAAAGAAGGAAAACACTTCCTTTGCACACTAAAACCGTAACTTAAGAAAGTGTATAGACAGGTTGTCATTCTAAAAAAAAAATGTATCGTGATTCTGACATGCGAAATATGTGCGAACTTCTTTGCTTTTGATTTTTGTAGCTCTGTCAATCATATTGCACACTTAAAACAAGAGTGTAAATGTGTCAACCAATCAGAAACATTGTCCCTATCATCCTATGACGCTCCCATAATCGAAGAGGCTGCGTCATATAAAATTATTTACATTTAATATCATTGAACTCCATTCTGTTCACCCAAACGATTCCATATCCAACATTGGCTTCAGTGTAAGATTTCAAATAAACAAATGCCATATCGGCGTAACTATGAATCTGTCATTTTATTTGTCAAAGTTTTACAACTGCCTACGAATGTGACAGATCAACTTGACTTGTTAACTTGAAAAATGACACCTCGGTTGAAAAAGCAAGCGCAAGTACAAATTTGTATTAATCCAAATAAAATTAAAACCACGTGACATGAAAAGAAAACCCCGCCATGCAGTGAGAACACAGCCCGTCAAGTAGCCATAAAAAACCAAAAAATTGTGTCATAGGTACCAGCTCTAATGTACAAAATATTAGTAGCGTGACCTTCTATCCATGTTCCTTATGGAGTTGGCCAGGCACAGCGCGAACAGGGCCCCGACGATCTGAAAAGTAAAACATAGTTTTTACTTTGACGGCCGACTGGCCCAGTGGGCAGCGAACCTGCTTTCTGAATCCAAGGCCGTGGGTTCGATTCCCACAACTGGAAAATGTTTGTGTGATGAACATAGGTGTTTTTAGTGTCTCGGTGTTTATCTGTATATTATAAGTATTTATGTATATTATTCATAAAAATAGTCCGCGAAATTTTTTATGTAGCCTCTACGCACGTTTTGCTCTGAAACCAGAGCATACTCAGGAGATGTTGACTTTACAATGAATAATTGTTAAGTTATAACAATCATTCATTGTAAAGTTTCGGTTTCGGGGCGAAACGTGCGTAGAGGGTACATTGCCGAAGATCTGTTTGGTGTGGCGTATAAGGAGTGAAGAAATTATAAATTACACCATGCAGATTTCACCATAATTTTCATAATATATCATGGATTTCCGCAAATGGAAAAGTGACATTGCTGTCTAAAACATGCAATGAAGATAGAAAAGTCAAGCTGTAGACAAAAAAACTAGAGTACGAATCCTAACATACATTGCAGTTTATTCCCTCCGTGGAATCCCTCCGTGAGAAGTTTAAAGAAATAGGCATACTTACTGTAGCTTCACAATATATTTATAACAATATAGTATTTGTAAGACAACATATTAGTCTTTGTAAACAAAAAGTGGACTTAAACAGTCGACTTACAAGAAATGGTCATAAATTAGTGTCATCTGCATATCGTCTGCGTAAGGTACAGGGATCATTTGTGGGATTGAGTATACGCTTTTATAATATGTTTCCTAAGGTGATTTTGGACCTGCCAAAGTTTAAAGAATTTGTTAAAACACATTTATTACAGCGAGGTTACTATACAATTGATGAATTTTTTAATGACAAGGTTGCTTGGAAGCATCCGGCTCCGCTTTCAGCTCTCACACGATAGAAAAATGAATGTTAAAATGCAAAATGTAAATTGTTGATTTTGGAAAAGAGCAACTGCTGAGTTTCTTGCCGGCTTCTTCTCGGTAGAATCTGCCTTCCAAACCAGTGGTAGAATCACTACAAACAGACAGACTTGACGTTTCAAAAGTGCTTATTGAAATAAATGAATTTTGAATTTTTGAATTTATTAAATGGTGCCAGCAGCGTCTCACGCAAGCTAACCGAAAACGTTCCTACGTTGTACGTTATGGATGTGTTCCTTGCAAGCGCTTGGAAGTGTTGCTTTGTTTATAGGCGATGGTTTTCCATTTGCGATCTGCTTTGTCCATCAATTAAAAACCATAAAAAAAACTAAATACAAATTTACAACTTAAAAAAAACTTTATAAATTTAAAATGCATATAAAAATTTTACGGTAGGAGAGCCGTAGTTAATTGGAGAAAGCGCTCAGGCCGCGATTGCCAGAGAGTCGCAGGTTCGAATCGTGTCGGTTCCGAAAATTTTTATATGCATTTTAAATTTATAAAATTGATAACTCCTTCAAGTGTAGGAAAAACACAAAAAAATTTATAAAAAACAATGTGTCATCTCTTGTTTCAAACGTGTCTCATTGTAATATGGACCTTTGAAAAAGTAGATCGAAACTGCAACGTTTCCTACTAGATGACGCTACAATCGCTATATGTATATAACACTAATAAAAATTAAAAACAACTGTAAACTTGGGCGATTTCTTTTGCTAATAAGTACTGAGGACTCACCTCGACACAAGCGACACCGATAGCGATGCCGGCGATGGGTTTGTTCCATGTCTCGTACAGTTCACCCACGACGGGCGCGCAGCCGTTCTTGTTGGCGTCGATGACAGTGCACTGGTTGATGGTAGAGCCGACCACGCCCATGTGGGGGCAGCACGACTTGGGAGGTGCCACACCGTAGTCGAACGGACCGTTTTTGCCGCAGCAGTTGAGCTAGAATTAAAAAAGCGGTTATATATTTGGTATAGGTGGGCATAACTGCTATATTCTATTAACGAATTATACTGTTGTGCTAAATTTTTATAACTGTTATTGTAAACTGTTATAATATAAATTACTTGCTGCAATTAATTTAGCATCTTCTGGTTGAATTAACATACTTCCACAAAAGAATGCTGCGTTTACGCATCAACTCGGTTCAGAAGCAGATTAAGTGCAGTGGCATCTCCGCAGCCTCTTTGCAGAGTCCAAGCATGTTTGAGATAAAATTTGAAATCTCACCTGTTCCTCTATATTGTTGAAGACGACATTGACGCTGGGGTCGGTGGCCCGCTTGTCGAACAACGCGTTCACGGACTGCACTAACGAGTTCTTGATCGATTCTCCGTAAGTGAACATCAGCACCGCCAGCACGACCTGCGCGATGATGATCACCAGCAAGAAGATCGCGTACTGTAAAAAGACAATCACCATTTTAAAACACGTAATTTTTTTTTTAATAAAATTTTATATTAATCAACCATCCGCCATTTTATATATTTTGTTTCTATTCCTATGAGTAAAGCCTGAAATAAATGAATTGTGAAATTTTAATTTAATTAAGTTGCTCTGGAAATTATCCTTATATACCGCTTATATACGTATGTAGCTGTTTATTGTTCGGAAAGGTAGTATTTTATTCAGAGAGATTAGGGTTTTTTTTATACCTCTACTAGCGTTATCACTTTTTATTACAAATCCTGTGGGAACCGTTTCTATTCCCGGGATAATATGTAGCCTTTGTTACTCTCCATCCTTCCAACAAACTTTATGTCGATTGTTTGCCTAGTTTAGCGTATAGCTAGGTAAGGATTATTACTCTTGCTGCAATCTCGCTTACTAACGTTATTAGTTTCTACGGCATCGTACCAGAACGCTTAATCGCTTAGTGGCACGTCGATGTCGGTAACAGTTAGGAGGTAAAGGTCTTACCGGACGAAAAAAAGGATTCCGTACCATTATAGAATCATTCCACTATCTGTGGACATTTCGTCTGTTTGCCATCAACGAAACAGCACAATCTAGTTATTACCAGAATTCTACCTACTGGTAGATTAGTAGCTGTGTCGATTTCATACAAACCGTAATTAACTTTCTCGCGATAGAACAAGTAAAAGAGTCAGAATAACGATTCGATAAATCCAGTCAAAAAGCATGTCGTAGATGACACCGTGTCATTAGCATGCGGTAATTGAAAGGGAGTCAGCTGTTAGTAGAACGAAAGTGGCTTTCCTTTGTAGAGAGCGGCGCCTTTGTTTGAATAACAATCGGATTCCACGTGAGGTTAGAAACTATTGTTAAATGCGGTTTGTTTGGAAAACTTTGCCTCAACAACAAATTTACATATACAGTGGAGACAGCCCAATTTGAAGAATTCAAGATTCATTTATTTCGCGTAGGCCTACATAGGCTAGACTTTTGGAATGTCTAACTTTTTTAAGTAATGTGCGTTATAAGCAATTAAAATATCACTTGCTTCAACGATGAAGGAAAACATCTTGAGGAAATTCGCGTACCTAAGCGTTCTCCAGAATGTTCGCAAAGGAGAGTGCAGTCCACCAAACCGCACTGGGCCAGCGTGGTGGACTACGGCCTTAACCCCTTCTTATTTTGAGAGAAGACCCGTGCCTTGCATTGGGGCCGGTAATCGGTTGATATAATGAATACCAAAAAAAACTACGTGTAAAAAAGTCCGGACGTGTACTAGGCTAGCATACATCTTAAGAGATTTCTACTAGAAGCCCCCGAACTATCAGGCGGGCCATTTGCTTGATCAATAATTTTTTATGAAAATAATATATATTAGATATGAAAATAATAATTTGATATGGATTACTGACCGTTACAACCATACAATGGCTTTCGCGTATCGCTCCGCAGCAGCCGAAGAAAGCGATCACAAACATGATCGCGCCGATCACGATGAACACCCACGGCGCCACGGTCAGATGACCGCGCAGAATATCAGTCAGCACCGACCATTTGAGCAGCACGGCCACGCCGACTCCGATCACCGCTAGACCAAACAGCTGAAACAAAAAAAAACATAAGCAAGAAAAACTTAGTACATAGCTATTTCTTCTAGGCAACCAATGGCGTAAAAGGAAAAAACATAGGAAAGAGGTAGGTGGTGCAATAAATAGGATTTAAAATTATACAAATATATAAATAAAATATATATGTATATAAATATATTACATATAAATACAGATAAAATATAAACATACATCAAATTACCCATAATTGTTGTAAACTACTAACAATCATATACATCACATATAAATATGTAAATATATAACACAAATACCTATACAAATATATAACACTAGCGGACCCTAGCGCCATCTGTCGGGCTGATTTGTGAATCTAAACCATCCAGGGTGCCACACAAACGCATACTAAAAAAATCATTCAAATCGGTCCAGCCGTTTAGGAGGAGTTCAGTGGCATACACACGCACACAAGAAATATACATATAAAGATATGTCATGAAATGTTTCCAAAGAAGCATACAGGGTATGCACTAAAGGGGCAGATGATATAAACTATAAAAAATCTCTAGGACAGGTTAATAAAATTATAAGGATTGGCATTTTAAGCGTTATAAAAAGCCTACCCTAAAGTTTTTATAACTTGTACCGGAGATTTTCTCCATTTTATGTTGTTTGCATACCCTGTGCATACCCTCTATGCACGCCAGTGTTTCAAAGATGGCAATGGCATTGATGTTACGTGAGTTGGAAGCATTAACGAAACTATATAAAATGATGTCATATTTCAACACCGTTGCAGTTTAAATGCGGTGTAGATCTTTAGATGATGAGTTTGTATAACATTTTGAAATTCAATATTCAGTGGCTTAAAATGTGATTATAAAGTAGACCTAGTTTTTGAGTTTTGGCCAGATTGTGCAGATTGGACTAAAGCTGTCCCCTTGATATCGCAAGAGGCGTCCTTCGTGCTATCTATCTACTGCGATCACCAAACCCGTCTGTTCAAAGTGGTGAATATGTACTATCAGCTTTTTTTTTATTCCACTACATGTTGGCCGTTGACCTCTCACCTGGTGGTGGTGATGATGCAGTCCCAGATGGTAGCGGGCTAACCTGTAAGGGAGTATGGTAGTCATACCCCTTATTGGTTTTTACGCGACATCGCACCGGAATACTAAATAACTTAGCGGCAACGATTTTGTCGTGGGGTGGTAAATAGCCACGGCCGAAGCCTCCCACTAGACCAGACCAGAGAAAATTCAGAAATTATAAATTCTCAAATAGATTAGCGCTCACCGTTGCGCCAGGAAGGTCGTCAAAACTTAATTTAAGAAGAAAGAAGTTTCAATTGGTTGCTTTGTATTATTCTAAATTCAAATGGGTCCTTTATATTATTTAATTGGTCTTAGAGTATTATTCAATGGCGATGGATTATTCGTTATATACTAGTACAAAGACGATAGTTAGTAGTACGATCATATATCAACTGCCTTTGTGCTCTCCAACCACTTCGTTACAAGCATTATTAAGTATTCCTGGTAAATAACAAAGAACGACCATTTATGCCTTTTAAAAATCGATAATTTATCAAAGGGTTTACAGACTTTGAGTATACAAACACTGTTATTGTTGTAGAATTGACGACTGTAATTCGTGCAAAAACGTGGTGAGGGGTACATGTTAGTGCCACTATTTATGAAAGCCGAATGTTATATGGTATAACTTATAAGCCTGTTTGTTTGTTACCTGTGTTAAGGAAAACCACCGTGACGACCTCGATATTTTTTTTTTAAATTTTCTATTCCACTAAATTTTTTCCCTTGACTGCATCTCACCTGCTGGTAAGATGAGGATACAGTCTAAGATGGCAGCGGGCTAACCGACATCGCACCGGGACACTAAATCGCTTAGCGGCACTTCTTTATCGGCAGGATGGCAACCGGCCACGGCCAAAGCCACCAGACCAGACCAGAGAAAATTTAGAAATTATAAACTCCCAAATTGCCCAAATTGAGAATCGAACCCGGAACCTCTGGAGGTCATTAAAATTTCAGGACTCAAGACAGATACTTTTTATCCCAGGAAAATTAACGGATAAAACAGAAAAAAACTTGAAAGAGTTCGCCGACAACAGCTAGTCAAAAACTGAAACTATATGTACAACTTCGTTTGTGGAATACGTGCTTTTGTTACAAACATACTAGTGTTACAAAAATTTGCACTTATAAGAATAAAAGAAATTACTAGCAAAAAATACAAGGTTTTTCAGAGAAGGCTAATGGTCACAGACTAAAAAATCATGACAGACAAATTTTTTGGACTAGGTAGTGAAGTAACTTATTGTTTCTTATTCAATTCTAAGATAGGTATTGGTGACGATTCGGTTGTACGAAAATATCCAAAGATAACCAAATTGAGGTCTAAAACCAGTGATATTCTGAAATACCACAGAATTAAAAGAATATCACTGGTTAAGAAATTACGAAGAAATTACGAGAAGCCTCATCAAGCTATTATTGTATTCATTGCATTGTGTCCAAAAACAGTGAAAACGCCCCGCGCACGTCTCACTTCACACACGCGGAATGTTGCTAGCTCACAACATTTCCCCCATTTTATAGTAAACTTTGAGAACATTAGAGGTAAAATAATTGCTGTCAACTGCTAAATAGAATGGAGTTACTAACCGCCTGTTCGAGAAACGATGCTTCAATACTAATCGTGTACACTTCTATGTATGTCCAACAATGCTTCTTATTGAAAAGGTTAACCACTTTTAGACCCGTAAATTTAGTTTCGTTTAGAAAATTGTGTACAATGGAATTGACACCAATGAGATATATACGCTTCGATACAGATAAAAACTAACTACAAACACACAGTACAAACTACTACAGGATACGCCGCCCGGTTCTCCTCTTGGAATGACTATGGCCAAGTGAGGATTAGTAGACTTCACACTTCTTTGAGAACACTTTTCACAACTTACAGTCATGCAGGTTTTCTCACTACAACATTCAAGATACATTCTTTACTATCTTGCTTAATTCTAGAAGCTCCTATATTCTAAGGAGGCTGTCTATATCATTTATTATCAAACATAAAATTACAGCTCATAAAGCGTGACACAATAATTGACTTTACTTTTATGACCAGTTTTGTTTATGAATATTCCCATTTGTTTTTTCTTATGTTATTTAATCTGTGGTTTTTTCCTCTAATCTATGGTAACGGCATTGAGTTTAAATCAACAATACTCCGCGTCGCGCGTCGCCTTGTTTATTTTGGTTTAACACATTCTATATGCTGCATAGACGTATGCGTTGCTGATATGCGGGAAAATCCCTAATTCTCGGGTTTAGCAACTAGCAAGGTATTATAGCTTATGTATGGTAATTTATCTGTGACAGTTTTATGTACTGTAGATTTCTATTTCTCCAATATTTCTTTAGCCATTGAATTTCGTTTACTTAAGAGATGTTTAAATAAAATAACAAAGGCTCCTTTGTACAGATTGCTGCCATTGTGGTAGCTCCGGAGTCAAATAACACAGCGTTAATGTTTTTAAAAATATCGATTTTAAAAGCATACTTAATAATATTTTAGTTTGTATACGTACACCCCATTGAGAGAGTAACTACTAAAACATAACCCAGCTATTGTACAAAGAATCTAGCTCCAAGATCCAGAAAAGCCTGAAGAAACAACCGATTGTTTTCTTCAAACTATATGACAGTAAATTGCAAGACAAAAGTCACTAGACGATTCGAACATATCACTACGCGTCGTTTTGTTTGTTTTAGTTTAAAGCCGTAAATGCAAGCTAACACTGTAATAATCATTCTTAGAATCACAAGACGTTATTGCTTTGTGTTTGTAATTGGCATCCGTCTATTTTTCAACCGACCTAAAAAAAATGGAGGAACTAGCTGTTGCCCTTTTTGCGTACGCGTTTATTACGGTGTTTAACAAATCCCGTGGAAACTTTTTTTTTCTTTTTCCTTAGTAGGCTAAGGTTAGTAGTAAAGTAGGCTATTAGTCTTTTCAACTAACTATATGCCAAAACTAGAGTTGGTGAGGGCGTGAAGTAAGGACAAACAAACAAACAGAAATATATAGTTTGAATGTGAAATTAACATTTTCAGTAATGGAGGACCGAACTCTTCGACGGATGAAGCTTACAGAAAAATCCTAGTATAATATTAAGGATTAAACGATAAAAAAGCTTGGGTGTGAATTGCTCTAGCTTCATAGCTTAATATAAATTTACTCTGAGATGGTGATAACAAAAAAAAAATACCCGGCTAAGTTTGTTGTAAGCTCTTCTTAGACCAGGGCGCGTTTGGAACCCTCGTAGCTTTAGATTTAAGTTGGCGAATTATTACCAATACATTTAACCCGGTTTAGTTCGCTTAGGATTACCAAATTAAAGGCAATAGTCCTCGTTACGTATATTTATTTAAATTATCTATGTATTTGTATCTATACATTTTGGTATTTATGTTATATATATAAACACTCTTGGCACTATCCCGTTCTCTTGCTGCAAGTCCTGTCTCCAAAGGTTGCCTATAAGAGATAGCTTGCAGCAATAAAGCCAAGTTTGCATGTCTACATTGTTTACTGTATACGTTACTGTTTCTTTTCCTGTATGTTAAACGTGCAATAAAGTGTTTCTTCTTCTTCAAAATTCATTTATTTCAAGTAGGCCTTATATAAACACTTTTGAAATGCATGTTTGGAGTAACTCTACCACCAGTTCGGAAGGCAGATTCTACCGAGAAACCAGCATGAAACTCAGCAGTTCAGCTTTTCCAACATAATTTTTCAATTAAACAGTCATTGTTCTATATTGTGTAAGATGAAAGCGGAGCGGCTTGCTTCCAGGCAACCTTGTTATTTATAAAAGGATTCAGTTATTCTAAGCGTGTTTTATATCCAAAGTTATAAGATAGGGTTTGGATTGCAATAAGCCTTCTTCCCGTCCGTAGAGTAACTACTTCCCTTTAACTTACAATCTTGAATCCGTAAATCATTGATACTATACTATATTATATTATATTGAAATTAAACCCTTTTAAGTAACGAATCCTCAGGATTTATATATTTTCTTGAATAACTAAATACGCATCTAAAGGAGAACCTTTCAAAGTCGGTTGAAAATAAAAACCACATTATAGACACATTATCCTCGTGCCGAAGAAGGCAGACAGATAAAAAGATCAGTATGTGGAACGCGAACACGTTCTGTACTCAAACACCTGTGCCCTTAGTATGAAATGTGCACGTTGGTATCGTAGTCGTAGTAGCGATAGACTTTAACGTCCGAGTAGAGTTGACATAATATTCCTTACTTTATAAGTGTCATACCGAATGTACACAAATCATTTTTTTATAAATTAAAAGTATATCGATTACATAACTCTAAAAAGATAAACTTTTTTGCTTCACATAGCGGGGTCTCAGATCGGAGCAAACCACTATTTATCTTAGTTTAATCTCGATGAACTATTTAAACATTGACAGTATAAAATTGAAACATTGTTTTGAATTCGCAGGTAACTACATTCTGTAATATTTTCATCTTTCAAACGTTGTGTGTGGAAAAGTCAGCGATTCTATTTGTTAGAATCGCTGATTTTTCATACCTTGTTATAATAATGGACGGAGCAATCTGATGTGAAGTGGAAACCAATCGCCTATAAATAGCAACACTCTGCAGAGCATGCAAAACGTCATGCAAAGGGCCTTTGTCCATCAAACTGGGGTTAGATGATGCATGTTTAGATGCTAATCCTATAACGACACCGACAACCACGCTCTTCGGACCGCAACACAACAATGCTGCTAGTCGGCTGAAATGGTAGTCGGAAGTACTTCCCCGGAAGAGCTGTCACATACCCATAATATATGACTGTAGAAGTGTGGACGACGACACGAAGACATGTCTGTCAAGTCTATTTTACTTAGTCCTTAGAATATTTCGTTGCTCGAAAACTACTCTACGATTTCGAACTTGCAACTAATGCTAAGGGTAATGAGACTAAAATACGACCGCAGTGTATGCAAGAGCTACTTTTATACATAATGGCCAACCATGAACCGTCGACTATTTGCTTTGTCTCTACGAATTAGAGGATTGCGAAGACTGGCAGTATTCAGATTTTTACCTTATTGTAGGGGTTTGGTTGGTTACTTCTTACCACGTTACTGGAACGTGACAACCGGTTTGTTAGCTAGAGTTTAAATGTGATAAAAAGTATCCTATATCTATCTCGTGGATGTAAGATATATATTGTAACAAAGCTTATCGCGAGAATTGTCATACGTCCCGTATGTACGGGACTGTCAACGTTTTTGACCAACCTGTCCCGTACTACATGCCTCGGTTTTGTCCAGTATTTCGAAAAAACAAATTTATGATAAATTTATTTAAAAAAAACTTTGATCCAACAATTGTAATCTTTTTTTAATACTTTTGTAACGATTGTGATAGATGATCACAACCGTATACATGCTATAGTATATATTATGTTGTAGTTGAGATCCCGCACGTCGCGTCGTGCGTGTGGTACGTCCCGTTTGGTTCATAGAAGTAATGGCAACCTAACTATCGCCTTGCTGATTTCTGCCGCTAAACAGCATTTTGAGTTCCGGTCTGAAAGGCGTGGTTGCCGGTGTAATTATAGGCACATTAATAAGGCCTACACAATGAAGCGGTGATAGCCCAGTGGATAGGAGCTCGGCTTCACTTTCGGGGAGCCGAGTTCGAATCCCAGCACGCACCTCTAACTTTTCTTTAAAATATCTCTTGCTTCAACGGTGAAGGAAAACATTGTGAGGAAACCTGCATGCCTGAGGAAACCTGCATGCCTACATAATGTTCTCGAAGGTGGGTAGAGTCCACCAATCCGCACTGGGCCAGCGTGGTGGGCAACGTCCTTAACCCCTTTGTTGGAGGAGACCCGTGCCCTGTAGTGGGCCGGTAATGGGTTGATATTATGAAGCCTACACGTAACTTCAGGTTGATGAACAAAGGACATGTGACTTGCACTACGAAGTTTTGCTGTTTATAGTATCCACCTATCAAGTGCTTGGATCCGTCAATTATTGCTAAAAAAAGTTCATCAAAATCGCTTACAAACAAACAGACATACTTTACTATTGCTTAAATTAGTATGGATAACAAACAAATTGTTTATCACTGTGCTAACAAGGTTTGTAACCATTTATATCTCTCGGAGATAGGTACCTTCCTAAGGTGATTTTGGACCTACCAATGCATAAGTTTAAAGAATATCTTAAAACACATTTATTACAGCGATGTTTCTATACAATTGATGAATTTCTCAATGACAAGGTTGCTCAGAAGCATCCGGCTCCGCTTTTATATCACACAAGATAGAAAAATGAATTTTAAAATGTAAAATGTAAATTTCTTGCCGGCTTCTTCTCGGTAGAATCTGCCTTCACAACCGGTGGTAGAGTCACTACAAACAGACAGACTTGACGTTTCAAAAGTGCTTATATTAGGCCTTCTTAAAATAAATGAATTTAGATATATTTTTTTGTAAGATAAGGTACCTTACTTTTCACTTAAAAATAATTAAGTTAAGTACTTCTACAGAAACTTTTACAGTTACTTTTAAACAAACTGTTATTTGATTGCTTAAGCAAATTACCGTCGCATTCATGTCAAAAAGGTTACTGAGATATCGATTTCGTAATAAAGCAATTGAGTTCATCTTTAAAAGAAAATATTCAGGCCGTGCGCAAACTTGTGGATGATTAACTGGGGCGTTATACGTATTAAAAAGAATGTCTCTTTCCGAGTCTGACTGTTTATCCTCCAACTCCTAAGCTACGTTACGGATTTTCAAACTGTTTTGCAGCCTACTTCTTGAGGAAAATATAGGTTATTTAACATCGCTGTTAAATATTTAGGAGCATACTATGTACCCAGTGGTGCTGGCGGGGGATGCGTTGCGGTGACATAACATCCGCTATTTTTCTCAATATACTCCAACGTATATTGAGAAAAATAGCGGATGTCATTTTTTATGGGAAAATATAACTTATCAGAAGTTATACTCGGGTTAAGTTGCAGATAACCACTTTTTTAAATTCAAATTCAAAATTTTATAATCATTTTTGGAACGTCAAGTCAGTCTGTTTGTAATGGCTCTACCGAAAGGCAGATTTCACTGAGAAGAGCAGATTGCTCTTTTCCAACATCATTGTATAGCTTGACAATCTTTAGAATTTTCTGCTTTGAGAGATAAGAGCGGAGTGGCCTGCTTCCGAGCAGCCTTGTCGTTAAGGAATTCATAAATCGTGTAGTAACCACGATTGATTAAATGTGTTTTAATATATTGTTTAGGTAAAGGTCGATCTAATATTACCTTTGATATCATGAAATAAAAGCATATACCCATCCCCGCAAAGGATTTCTGTACTTTGCAGACATGCAGATATCACTAATTTGTGTCCGTTTCTAGCGATTGTTTACATCGACTTTTTTATAATTACTTATGTTTTTTTAATAGATTGCGAGGCTACTGTAAGTATACCTATTTCTTTAAATTAGGCACGAAGAGATTCGTGTGATCTAAGTTTATATATCGATCGCACAGATATTTTCTGTAGTATAATTGTAGTTTCTATACCAGCAGCTCTGCCCCATAACAAGATCCCATACGACATTACATTTTATATTATACATGCATAGGTATATAGTAAATTCAACTAAGAATTCGTTGAATTATAACATCCGGAAATAAACAGATTTTTATAAAACAACAACCTTATCAATGGCGTTGGTGCACTGTCCAAACTGACGACTTTGCTTATCAATAAAATGCAAGTATCATTTATTAGTAGCAATGATAGCCTATTGGTTAGTGCTTCGGTCTCGGGAGGACCGGTTTCAATGTCCGGCACGCACCTCAAACTTTTCGGAGTGAAATCTTTCCCAAAATCCATCCCGCTTCTTAAGTGACACGTATATGACTCTCTCCTCTCCACAACAGACTTTTTTAAACAAAATTTTTGTGACAAGCTATTGCCATTCTCTAAAGCACTATGCCATTAACATGATAGAAATATTTTTACGAAGAAGTTCCGTTGTCTAACCCCGAAACTCATCATAAGATCAGAACTTAAAAATCATTTTGCACATCCACCCATAATATTGCGGAGTTATCTTTGCCCAGAGCAGTTATTCCCGACGTGGGCGCCGCTTCGCACCGTAGAAAGAACAGAGGTGCACCGCGAGGCACTCCTTATGTACTCTAATATATTTTTTTTTATATAGTCTGTGTGCAGCGTTGACCCACACTTTAAAAAATTGTGTATCACCAAGCTAAGCCAACCCATCGTTGTTTTTTTATATTTCTTGATTCTTTGTTATAATTATTATTTATTATGGTTTTATTAGTTTTATAACGCGGATGGTTTATTATCTATTTCAATAAGCAAAGTTGCGCCACTGGCTAAACAATACACACATCGCGGTCTAGCCCCAAAGTAAGCGTAGCTTGTGATATAGGTGCTAAGATGACTGATGAATATTTTTATGAAAAATGTACATAAATACTTATAATATACAGATGAACACCCGGACACTGAAAAACTATCATGTTCATCACACAAAAAATTTTTCGGCTGTGGGAATCGAACTCACAGCCTCGGACTCAGAAAGCAGGGTCGCTGCCCACTGCGCCAGTCGGCCGTCTACTCCGCCTAATAAAGTTGGGAAGAGATAAAAAACATCGGAATTAATAACCTCTTTTCGAAATTTTTGAAGTCTATTTAAAAATATTCAAAGTGAAAGTTACACAAAAAGATTAATAATAACGCCATAAGTAATAAGTTAACTCATTCAGGGCTCGACCTCGATGCGCAGACGCCGGGTTACGCAATGGTTTCCAAACATCTGCTGTTCTGATCCTCCACAGATAATGTAGGTATTATGTAAATTACAGTGATACGAGTTTGTCGTGTATTGTGTTCTTGGAAGGACGATAATTGTATGCGTTTACTTTTAGGTCAAGCGATCGGCTGTCACTGTCGAAGCACTCAAGGCGCAGCAAAGAAGCTCTTGTCGCTTTGAAATAAAGGTTTTGTTGTAACAGTAATTTACTATGCTATTTAAATGTGTTTGAAGTCGTATATTCGTACCTATTGACATTTTAAACGGATCTTTAAATCCAGGATTCCTTTGTTGGGCTAAAAAAATATTAATTTTCATCTTTTACGAACTCTTAGTACTAGCCTAGCGATAAGGAATTGGACTTGTCACCCGTGTCTCGAATAGCACATTAAGGCTTCGGATCTGGTTACTTTTTACATATGGTTAAGGCCAATGAACTCACGTTGGAGCAGCGTAGTTTTGGGCAGCTTTAGTTACCTGAGGAAGCTTGTGCCAAGTCATCATCATCATCATCATCGTCATTACCGGCCCACTAAAGGGCAAGGGTCTACTCGTAGATTCTGAAGGGTTAAGCCTCAAACACCCTGGCCAACTGCGGACTTCACGACGACTTTTAGAAAAACATTAGCGAAAACTCTCAGGCTTGTTTACGTACGATGGATGGATGGATGGTTCATTGTTAGTTAAAATTAATTGCTTAAAACGCTTATGAACTCCGAAAAGTTCGAGGTCCGTACCGTGGATCGAACTTGGTACCCCGAAAGGCCGAAATCCTAACCACTAGGCTATCTATAGAAATCCGGGGATTAATGATGATGACGAGAACACAGAAAATCAATAAATAAGTATTCTAACTTAGCAGATATCCATATAGGTTATAGCCTTCGTTAGTTGGTAGCCACAGAGAGTTAAGAACATACAGAACCCTCATTCAGCCATTATTGCATGCAGTGCATTGTGTCCAAAAACATCGAAAACGCCCCGCCCATTATCACTTCACACCCGCGGAATGTTGCTAGATAGAACTTTTACTTGTTTCTCCATTTTATTGTAAAAGGTAAAATGAACTGTCAACCAGTGCCGTGTATAGGCGGTATGCACAGGGTATGCAGATGATACAAAATTAAGAAAATCTCCAGTGTGAGTTATAAATACTTAAGGTAAGGCTTTTTGTAACTCTTACAATGCCTATACTTAAGTTTTTTAAAAATCGTACTACAGCTTTCCTTCATTTTATATCATCTGCATACCCTGTGCATACCCTCTATATACGCCACTGCTAACCGCCTGTTCGAGAAACACTACTAAAGTGGAGCGGTTTTTGATGCTTCAATATTAGTCGTGTACACGGTTTCTGTATGTTTTTAATTCTATGGGTAGCCATTAATCAGACAATATTTATAGCTGTTTACAATACATAAGCGACCCGTTAAAAGATAATACCTATCTATTAACAAACTCACTAGCTGCTTAAGAAACTTGTACGGTAACAAATTTATACCTACTTGATCAGTGTCAGGCGTTATGTCAGGCGTTAGCAACTTTGTTATTACTATCACGTGGAGTTAAAGAAAGTTCTCGAACTAATTAAAGATCACGACACATGGCGGTATTTTACTTTCAGAAACATTACAGTGTGATATATATCGGCAACAGATACTATTATGCTACTGGATTCAATAATGGAAAAAAACAGAGCAAGATTCCTTCTGTTATTAAGATACTGAGAATAAACCTAAGTTCCCTTTGGGAATGTAGCACGATCAACATTTAATAGAATAGAATAGAAAATCTTTATTGCAACGAAACAAAGAAACAAACGTGCTGGGTTTCGAACTCCGCCCCCGGAAAGTGAAGTCCAAGTCTTACCCACTGGGCTATCACCGCTTCGCCGGTAAAAGATTATTATAATCTATTAACATCCAAACCACATTAGAGTAAAACTTTAGTAAAAAAATTTTTATATCAGCGACATTGTTTGGATGAAAAATAATATGATATTTAGGTATTATGATGTAGGTAGTTCCAAATCTGACTGGGGGATCCTACACTGTGAGTTCGGAAACTGTGCGGCTGCTTGCGAATACGGTAGTGTAGTGTATGGTATGTATCTCTGTCAGTTCCCACACCCACATTGATGAGCAAACGGGTCAGTAACACCTGGAACGCAGCCAAAAAAACAATCTTTGTATTGGAACCATTGACATAACTCGCAGGGACCGGCCGGATGGCAGGTAAAATATCGATTTATATAATAAATTGACGGAAGATTAAAGTGAAGCTAATGTTAAAAATACTAAGGAGTCTATAGAAAATAACCATGAACAAGAAAGCAACACCGCATCGTAGTTTGACGTAAAACGTACTTTTATTTAAAACGTTATGGTATGTCATGACATATAATGTTTGTTTTTATAAACATAACGAGCAAACGGGTCATCGGTAGCCTTAGTAAAAGATTTGTTTGCTCGCAATCGAGGACTCGACTGCGAGTACGCAAATACTTTAATCGGAGTACAATAAACCTTATTTACATTCAATTGAAAATCAAATTTGGCTTCATTTCTTTAGTGCGGGATTTTGACAGAACATCTGTAAAACAAAAATCAGTAGTTTAAGATTTGCGACTCTAAAACTCGTGATATTAGGTTCACTTTACTTTGACGACACAAAGTTTGATATGCGAAAATGTCTCCGGGGTTGCGGGTGAGCAAATATTGTACTACGGCTACTGATGTTAAGTGATAACCGTAGCCAAACAAAGCTAGCACATCTTTCAAGAATTTTCGGTCGGCCCCATTGGTAAATCCCAAATGGTTTTTTAGAAACACCCTACGTTGGCGGGTGCGAAATTGCTCAGCAATTTATAGTATCAGATATTAAGATGGTCATTCATTGATCACGAACGATCTGAGTAATATAAAATAAGTAGATAGTTTTTTAAAGCAAGGCCGAAGAAAATGCGTTACCGAGGTTGCACATTACATCATATTACTTGGTTGAGTTTAGGAGATAATAAATTAAAAAAATTACTTGTTATTTTTAAGATAAATTGATTTTAAATATTTTTTTGAGTGAAAATGAAATGTTTTAAATATAAAATATAATCCTCTAGAAATACGTACGGGAGGGGAGTTTACGTGTATAAGTAAGGCATTCACGTGCCAATCTTTAAAATAACATTTCGTTACTGGCCCATAGTTAACGCAGATAAAATATTTATAAGAAAAATGGACTGGTTGGTACTAAAACGATTTTCCAACAAATTATCGTACGCCGAACGATCTAACAGCTCGGCAATCCGCGAGTATTAATACATTTAGAGCGGTTTCGCGCTCGGAATACTATTTATACTGCGTACATACCCACCTACCCGTACCTACTCAACACTCTCGAATTGTTTACTAAACCGTTTATAACCCTCAGTTTTTCAAGTAAGTCTAATTTAACAATTCAGCTTTAAAAGTATTTTTTCATATTTACCGTTGCATCATTTTGATATAAACCGTTGGCTGTCCAGAGCTGGGCATAGGTATTTCGTAGGGAGTTCGAAATACCACGGTTTTGTGCCACTTGCGTACAAAACAGCTCTTAGTAGTAGTAGTAGTAGTTTAGTAGAAAAAGCAGTAGACATTTTCTCCTCGGGGGAAAGAACAAAATGTGTGGCAATTCGGGATGTATTGTAATACTCTCCCTACACCCTAACTTTTGTTACGAAATATTCTCTATTAAAATATATTTCTTTTTTTTTTAAGTTATTTACAGAATGTTTTGAAAATGTATTTTATTGTTGTGACTCAAGTATTGGTTGAAAACGCAGACTCCACTGAGAATAAGAAGCAAGATTTTCAGCAGTTGGACAATATTTTTTTCATTTTATGCGCCATTAGATCGTGTTTGCCGTCGTCCCAGGTGGAGTGTCTCATAACTGGGAGGTCGCGCGTTCTTCACTCGCAGAGTTAATTTGGGGTTTTTATCCGGTCTGGTCTGACGCCGCTAGATACCACCCTACTGACAAAGACGTATCGCCAAGCGTTTTAGAGTTCCCGTACGATGCCGCGTAGAAATCGATTAGATGTATGGGTTTAATATAATTGCCATAAAAGGGGCCACGTCATCACTTATCTCCAAAGGATGACTTGTAGTAGAATAAAATAGGAAAGCTTTTTTTACTCATCAATAGCATAACAGTCCACAGCTGCGCCAAAGTCCTATCCCAAGGGAAGCTTTTGCCCATAATGACCACGCCGGGCAGAAGGGTTGGTGATCGCAGTAGATGGTAGTAGCATAGGACGCAGCTTCCCGTGCCCCGTTATATTTCCTTAGTCGCCTCGTACGATGCCCGTGAGAAGAAGATATGTGTTGAGAACAGTTTTCTGATCTCCCGTCAGCACACGGTGGTATTTTTTATTATTATTATTATTACAATTATTTTCAAAGGAATGGAGTTGACCAGGCTACCCAAAATTGTTAACGCAACAGGCGTCACTATTTTTACTGCGTTCGCTAACTCGCACAATTAAACTCAATAGGGCTTAATTGACTGTAGTGACCCCCACGTCCACTTTTCATAATACCCTAATCTTTTTCATACTAAGTAAGCATTGCGTTTAGATATAGCATAATTTTGTGTTCATTAGAAAGTAGAAAAACGACGATCACAATAACTGAAACTTCAAAAATCAACTTCAATAAATTTTTAAGTTCAAAACATAAGTTTTTCTATAATTACAATGTACTTGAAATAAATACGTGGGTATAAAAAGCGACGAAAAGGATGATGATCGCCTGTCTATAACACTCATACCAATATTAATTTATTTTTAAATAAGTCAATTTAATAAAAAAAATATTTTAGCGTCAATGGCTATAATTGCTCTTTATTTTTCGACGGAGCTACCACCGAGCAAACACCGGTTAATAAACAGAAGTTATGGCCATTGCTTAAAACTGCTGAACAAAAATAATAGTTAGGTATATAAAATAATAAATAATAAAACAAAATTTTAATACGACCCATTAGAGACGTTATTCATAAAAAAACTTATCAAAGAAATAGACAAAAACACCTAAAAAGAGATCGGTATACAGAAATTTGCATCGAATATCCCCTTAGCTTCTCTTTTTACTCTGTTAATTAGTTCGACAGGTGGCGCTGTTTTTTTTCTAAGTATAATATGAAAATTTGTAGATAGGGAAAACGAGTTTTAGTGCAATTAAGAACCGGTAAGCTCTTATCAATACTCAAGTAAACCTATTCTAGATAGTTTGTATTTAAACTGTCTCGAGCACGATATTTCTGCAAGAAATAAAAGTTCAATGTACCTAGTTATTGAAATAGTTACGCCATTTATATCTAGGTATCCGTAAAAGCTATATAGGGACGTAGTTACGTAGCCGTATCGATATTTCACGGTCGGTTATGATTCTTTATGTATCAATTGTGTGATTTACTACGCTGATAATAATATCATTAAATTCAAAATCTTGATGTGCTTACGTCACAATACACCGTCTTTAAGATGATTTTCCTATTCCAGTTTCCGGTTTGCAAGAAAAAAGAGCAAGATTCATTGGTAAATGTTGCCTCTTTCATTAGCACCGCAGTGTTCAGTGTTTAAGGAGCATAAATGTATCTGCCTTAAAGAGTTCATGCGTATTCATAATATTACTATGAATTTAATATATTAAACACTTTATGTTGTCTTACTCGCTCGAAAAAATATTTGAAAATTCAACAGCAGTGGATAGAAGCGATGTTCCTTTTTTATTTTATTCCACTACATGTTAGCCCTTGACTGAAATCTCACCTGGTGAGTGATGATGCCGTCTAAGATGGTAGCGGGCTAACCTGTTAGGGAGTATGCTAGTCATAGGTAATCGGTTTCCACGCGACATCACACCGGAACACTAAATTGTTTAACGGCACGTGTTTGTCGTTAGGGTGGTAACTAGCCACGGCCAAAGCCCCCACCAGACCAGACCAGATAAAAATATAGAAATTTTAAATTTCCAAAATGAAGAAAGTGAACGGGAATCGAACCCGGGGCCCCCTGCTTAAATTCATAGCGGTCACCGTTGCGCCAGGGAGGTCGTCCAACTCGTCTTATTACAACGAAAAAATTGCAACACCGACTTAATAGATCACTTGTACATTATAAAAATAAAGAGTTCAAAGACATATTCAAGAGATGGAGTGAGCGAAGCGGAAAGGCGAGGTTGGGGTAAAAAAGGGAAAAGAAACTGATAACTTCCGCCATGCTACAGACTGAGTTTAAATAGATAGTAATATTGACGGTGCAGTGAACTTTCTAAGCCAGTCTGGATGTGATTTATTTATATTAAATAACTTTTACCATCACTTTAAGGATCTTGTTTTTTTTTAAAGTCAAACTCAGAGTTTAAAAGTATCTTTATTGATAAATTAATAAAGATCTATTATAAAAATTCATCCAAAATCCATGATATATTATAAAAATTTTGCTTAATTTGTTATACTCCGCTTAAAGCAGGAGAATCCGTATGATTAACAATTATTCATTGTAAAGTCAACATCTCCTGAGGATGCTCCGGTTTCGGAGCGAAACGTGCGTAGAGGGTACATTGCCGAAGATTTGTTTGGTGTGGAGTATAAGGATTGAATAAATTATAAATAACACAATTCAGATTCCCCTGCTTTTCGCGGAGTATAGCAAATTAAGCTTAAATTTCATAACATTTCATTTAGCAAGGATCTTTTGGTTAAAGTCCAGTTGTTAGTGTAATTTATCAAGTGAACAAACTTCATACGGAGTAACGTAGCTCTGCCAAATTTTTAAAGAGCTTTCGAATTCTGACATTCGTCTGATTGATGCTAACGTAAAGGGGACGTTAGTTTACGTGACAACTTACACTAAGGTTTCAGTATCATAATTACAACACTAGAGACAGTTTTTTTCACCGATCTTACCGGCAGTACCGGCACAACATAGTCTGTAGTCTTCTGCTGGAAGCTTCCTACTTGTATCAACTTCAATATCCAAGCTAATAATTTGAAGCTTATTTTCTTACATAGTCCACCCAAGTCTCGTTAGATCTTCCTCTACCTCTTTGTTTATTTATAATTAGATATCCAGTATTTTTTTATTTTTTATTATTCACTTTATTGCACGACCGACAAAACGGTTTACAAAAGGCGGACTTAATGCTAAAGCAATTTCTACAAGCCAACATTCGGTCGTACGAAAAACTTCTTTAGGTGTATGAAGGAATAGATAGTTAGCTAATGTAAAATATCCGGCCCCCGAGTACCGTACAATGGGGCATCAGGCTGATGATGAAGAATACACATTTTGTTTCTTAATTTGATTAGATACATCATTTATATGTATAGATTCGAACATTGGAATAAATCACGGATTGGTAACGTTACGTTAGTCTATATTAGAACACTTTCGATGGTCTATATTGGTACAATGTCTATAGTTTATTTTGTGGTTCACTTTCGATAGTCTATATTGGTACAATGTCGATAGTTCATATTGGTACACTTTCGTTATTTTATACTGATACACTTTCGTTAGTGTATATTGGTATTATTTCGATAGTGTACACTTTTGATTGTCTATATTGCTACACTTTTGTTGAGTCTTTATTGGAACACTTTTGATAGACTATATTTTACATTTTTTGCAGTCTTAATTGTTTCACTTTCTTTAGTCTGTAAAGGTACACTTTCGTTACTCTATATTGATGCACTGTCATGGGTACTCAAGCCACCCATTAACTAACAATTTTTTTTATATAACGCTGTATTTATAACGTGACAAGAACTACAGATGGATTTCACTGGCGTGACACAGCAGTTGACCTGTTGACCTAATTGAATATGCCACACTACTAATTGATGTATTGCCTGACATTATATCAGCATTCAGTACACGTAAGTATTTACCATTATATTTATGTAGAGCATATTATATACCAAAGGTTATCTTGTGGGCCTTTATATTGCACGTTTGGTCGTCATATGGTCCGATCGTGACGATAAATCGTTCGTGATAAATATTGACCATTATTTTTGTATACCTATATGTCAAAGTCAAAGTCAAAAATATCTTTAATCAAGCAAGTAGGTGCCACTTTTGATGAGAACATGAGAATTACACGGTAGTGAGATGATGGCGATAACCATATTCGTAAACTTAAAACTAAAGCTACGAGGGTTCCAAACGCTTCCTGGTCTAAGAATAAGCCCACAACAAACATAGCCGGGTGTTTTTTTTTTGTTATCAACATCTCACATTGCCAATGTTTAGTACTTATACGCTCCGACTGTAACGACAAATGGTCTCGTGTGAATTTATTAACCCTTTATATCAATCTAGTTAGATTTTCGGAAATGGAAGACATGGCTCGGAATCACTAGTTTATTAACGCTAATTTTAAACATTTGCTTCGTCCGCGTCTATTACGGTATCTTTACAAATCCAGTACAAACCGTTGGTTTTCGTGAGATAAAAATTAGGCTACGTTACTGTCCGTTCTTTTAATTAACTCCATACCAAAATCAAGTTGAATGGTTGCTTAGTTAGCATTAAGGGAAGACAAACACACCATCGCATTTATAATATTAGTAAGGATAACGATCACACGAGCATGCTGGTCAGACAGCAATAACTGTACCAGAGAAACCGCCAATGTGCTATTGTCTTTTGAGACAAATATATGTTCACCGGGGGCTAGTTTTGATTGTGTCATTAATAGCCTAAATGAAAAAAATCTAGATAGGCATACAAATGTTGTCTTATTGTTAGGGGACAGTTTAAATGTCAAAAAGCATCAGATTATAAGATGCATTGAAAAATTACTGCTTTTAAATAACAAAACTAAATGTAAGTTTGTAATGTGTGCCTTTCCTTATTGTGGCACTCTAAACTCAAAACAAAATGAACATATTTATAAATTAAACTTATTAATCTATAATTTGACATACCGTCATAGCGACGCAATTTTTTATTTTGACATTAATAAATTCACGTCATCATTTGTAATGACAAGAGATAAATTGTATCTGCCTAAAAAGTGTAAGCAGCAGATAGCGTTTTTACTAGCTTATAATTTAAATGATACTGTTACAACTGTTGTAACAAAGTCTATTGACACTTTTACAAATTGTACTTCAAGTACTTCTATTTCTATTACTGACCCTAGTACTTGCGCTAGTACTATTAAGAAATTTAATAATGATTTAAACTAGTTAATAAGACAACGGAGGAGCTCTGCCATATGAACATTGTACACCAAAATATACAGAGCTTCACCGGCAAAGAATTAGAAATAGAGCTGTTTGTGGAGAAACTCAATGTACATATTTTGTGTATAACTGAGCACTGGCTCACTGGTACACAAGTAGCAGTAAACATCGATAACTTTATATTGTCAAGTGCGTTCTTCAGAAGGACTGCAATTCACGGTGGATCTTTAATTTTTGTACGTAATAATATAATTTGTAAAGAACGAAAAGACATAGTTGGTCTTTCTGTTGAACGCATTGCAGAACTGTCTTGTGTGGAGCTGGAGCGATTTATAATAGTGAGTGTATACCGACCCCCTTCAGGTGATTTTAGCGATTTCGAGAATGTCATGGAGGATGTACTAAAGCGTTTGTGTCTTTCTACTAAAAAAGTAATTGTATGTGGCGATTTCAATGTCGACATTTTACTAGAAAATGCAACAACTGCTAGATTGCTTAACTTATTTAAATGTTTTAATTTGTGTCACACTTTTAGTGAACCTACTAGAGTAACTGCAACTTCAGCATCCTGCTTAGATAATATTTTTTTCAATTGTGACATTTTAGATAAAAGAATAATTAATAATTTAAGGTCAGATCATTGTGGTCAACTTATTACTGTTTTAAATACTATCAATAAAAGCAGACAAATTATAAAGTGTAGGCCAATAACTAAGACTAAATTAATGCGATTTAAACGTGAAATTACTGCGAAAATCCCTGGTATTGCGTGCGAACATTTTCATCCGGACAGTCTTTATAGTGCACTATTTAATACTATAAACAACGAATTTAATAGAGTATTCAACTTTAAGCACATCAATGTCAGTAATAAATTAAAATTTAGTGACTGGGCTACTGTAGGTATATATAAAAGTAGGGAGAAGTTGTATGAGCTGTATGATGAAAAACAATTTAATCATACTCCAACTTTCGTAGAACACGTAAAAAAATACTCTAAAATATTTAAGAATGTTTGCACTAATGCGAAATCGCTACACATTAAATATAGTATAATGAAATCTGATAACAAAATACAAACAACCTGGAAAATAGTTAATTACGAGTCAGGAAAAACTAAATCTCGTGATGTGGATTTTGAACTTATTGTTGATAACAATAAAGTGACGTCTGACAGGGAGGTTGCTAATACTTTCGAAAACTTCTTTCAGAATGTTCCCATTTTGTTAACAGATTCTCTAAGCTCTTCACCAATAGCAGCTCAGCGTATATTGAGAGATAATGTTAAAGAGTGCAATGTTTTATTTAATTTTAAACATATATCTGCAATAGATATTGTAAAGAATTTCAGGTTATTAAAGTTGAAAAAAACCGGTGATCTGTGGGGTATGTCGGTGATGGTCATTTCTAACATTATTGACGTTATTGCCCCTTATCTAGCTGTAATTTTTAATGAATGTGTTGATATGGGTATTTTTCCGAACCTAATGAAATGTAGTAAATTAATACCCCTTTTTAAATCCGGTCATAAAAATGACCTTAACAATTACAGGCCTATTTCAATCTTGCCAACTCTTAGTAAGGTCTTTGAAAAAATTATACTTTATCAACTTTTAAATCATTTTAATGTAAATAACTTACTTCATCCGGAGCAGTACGGCTTCACTAAAGGTCGTAGTACAACGGATGCAGGCGCAAGACTCATAAAGCATATTTACGATGCCTGGGAACGTTCGCAGAATGCCATTGGTGTTTTCTGTGATCTGTCCAAAGCATTCGATTGCGTTGAACACAAAACGTTGTTATTAAAACTAAGCCACTATGGCATCAAAAACGTTGCACTCAATTTAATTGCCTCTTATCTAAGTGATAGAGTTCAAAGGGTATGCGTAAAAGACATAAAGTCTAAGGGATCATCTGCCTTAATGGGTGTCCCACAAGGCTCAATTTTGGGTCCCTTATTGTTTCTGGTGTATATAAATGATCTGCCACACCATGTCAGGGGCACTTGTGAGATTGTACTGTTTGCAGATGATACATCTCTCATTTTTAAGACTGATAGAAACAAAGATAATTTTGACGACGTAAACCGTGCTTTGTCACATGTGTCAGACTGGTTTACTGTTAATAACTTACTTTTAAATGCAAAAAAAACTAAGTGTTTGGAATTTGTTTTGCCTAACGTAAAAAAAATTGATAAAAACATCATAATAAATGGAGAAACACTTGAAATAGAAAACTCCACTGTTTTTCTAGGAGTGACCTTAGATTGTAAGCTACAGTGGGGTACCCATATAGAAAGCCTAGCGAGTAAACTCAGCTCGGCTGCATATGCAATCAGGAAAATTAGACAGCTTACCGATGTTGAAACAGCTAGGCTTGTTTATTTCGCATACTTTCACAGTATTATGTCCTATGGGATCTTGCTGTGGGGAAAAGCTGCAGATATTGAAAGTATATTTATACTACAGAAAAGAGCCGTACGATCAATATATAAACTTGGATCACGCGAATCGCTTCGTGAAAAATTTAAACAAATAGGTATTCTTACAGTAGCTTTGCAATACATTTATAGTAATATAGTCTTTGTGAGGCAAAATATTACTCTTTATAAATCAAAAGCTGAAATTAACAATCGACTTACCAGAAACGGTCATAAATTAGTGATATCTGCATATCGTCTGCGAAAGGTGCAGAACTCCTTTGTGGGGTTGAGTATACGCTTTTACAACATGATTCCTAAGGAAATTCTTGACCTACCAATGCATACATTTAAAAAATGTGTAAAAACGCATCTAGTACAGCGAGGTTACTATACATTTGATGAATTCCTCAATGACAAGGTAGAATGGAAGCAGCCAGCCTCGCTCTCATCTCCCGCAAGATAGCAAAATGATTGTAAATGTTGATGTTGGAAAAGAGCAACTACTGAGTTTCTTGCCGGCTCTTCTCGGTAGAATCTGCTTTCCGAACCGGTGGTAGAGTCACACAAACATGCATACTTGACGTTTCAAAAGTGCTTATAAAGTAGGCCTACTTGAAATAAATGAATTTGAATTTGAATTTGAGACATTAGTTCATCCGCCTGTTGAATAATCCAATTTTATAATTACAATAACACATTAAAATTAGCTAACGTACCTATTCCAAAACAGAGTCATCTTTACCTAACAGTAAAAAAATAAAATATATAGAATTTCTTAACTCACACGATAGGAGAGCTAAATGCTCTCCTATCATGTGACGATCACGATACCTATCAAAGTCACGTATGATTTTTTTTTAATCGATAACAGATTTTCTTTAGGACACGATCTTACCAAATAAAAATCAGTGGTTAGTAGGTACGTGTTCTTACGGTCTTCGTCACGACCGATGGCGAGTTCCACACATCTACAGCCAGCTTTAAGCTTTTTACGAGCACGGTAGAAATATCAACCTTACTTTCCCGAGACTTTACTCTTTTAGTCAAATACATGACCTAGAGAGAAACTTAAGACATTTTTCTTTCAAACTAATAAATGTAATAATAAATAGCTGGAACATCCTGTGTAAAGTTTACTCAAACGATAAAGTGCGATATGTGGAACTGGTTGAAACGCGATCATTATTTATTATTTTTTTTTGAACTACCCGTCATATTTTCTATGTAGCTTTAAAATACTTTACCTACTTATAATTCCGAGCGCTGAACGATGAATACCGCTGTACGGATAAACCCGATTGGGTTTTTGTTACGCCGTAACAGATATTATTATGGTAAAATAAAAATGTATAATTTTCATTAAATAATAAAAAAAATATTAGTGGAATGTATTTCAGAAGCATTTTATATAAACAGAGTAACACTTCACAGGGCATACAAGGAGCACGTCCTGCAACATGCCGCCCTGTGTTCATTAATTTGAGGCATAAATCTTAACATTTACCAAAACCTAAGAAGGGCTTCTGACAAAGATATTCGCACCGCTTCTTTACGGAAGTCTTAAAACGTAGTCTATTTCTAGTAGTAAACATGAACGTTTTAATTGCACAATCTAACAAATAACTAAAGGTAAAGTAACGAGCAACTAATCGTGGGCTGCTCCCGTTGGACAAAACGATAAACCTTTACGACAGGGGTCGGTAACCTGCCTCGACCTAGATTCTCTTAAAATAGACGAATGTGCACATTTCGATCGAAATCACCGCCCACCAAACTGCGATTTTTTCTTGCAGGTTTATAAACATGATCGTCCTGAGCCTATCCTGCAGGGCTAGTACAGGCAGGAGACAAAAATTATATCCCTTAACCCTGGGATATAATTAACGTGTCCACCTGTTAAAGCACGGTAACAGGAAATAGAAGAAGTTAACCCCCGTTTACACATATATTGTTACACATATATTATTGTAATATTATTTCCACTTGGACGCCAATTTTCTGAGAATTGATAAAGCTGTGGGAGAAGATAGTTTTTATCCTTTCCCCGGGGTGATAATTGTCTCCTGCCCACGCTAGCCGTTCTGGTGCTCACTTATCTCACTCATATAAAAAAACGAATATAGAGCTTACACCTTTCATGCTGATTGAATGTGTCTTAATCACAGCCTGGTACAGCCTCCTCTATCATAGTAGAAAGGGAATGAGAGCATTTACCCACCAGGCCGCTTGAATGTGGACTGGCCGATTATTATCACCATCATCATCAATTGACGTCCACTGCTGGACATAAATCCTTTCCACAATCAGCGATCAGCGGTCCTGGGCTGCTTGCCTCCAGCGACTCCCATCGACTCGCCTGTTACGTTGGGGGTATCGTTTACGCTGCGTTTACCGAAGCGGGGTCGCCATTCCAGCACCTTAAAACCCTAACGTCCATCTCCGAGCTATGTGCCCCGCCCATTGCCACTTCAGCTTCGAGACTCGCTGACCTATGTGGGTAACTCTAGTTCTTCTGCGGATCTCCTCATATCTGATTTTAACAGCCATTGTCATATATGTGATTTACATAATAAATACCACCGACGCGCGACGGCCCGAGGGACGGTTATGGAAACCTCAAATTTCGAACTCCTGGATGATACTGAAAATATCCAGTTAGACCAACTCAATGATTGCCCGAACCAGGATTCGAACCCTTGTGATTTATATTCGAACATGCTAACCACTACACCAACGCGGTAGTAGATGGAAAGGGCATTCTCTAACATTGTTTGCTTACAAAAGGTATTCTAGCCCAAGATCTGATCCGTAGTAGTCTAAAAATGAAGTTACCAAGTAGGTCTATTATTTCAATTTTAGTCATGTCGTAACGTCCTATGCGCATGTCCACGTAGCCATACCGGTGTTTCCCGCACGTGTATACTCGATGGGTCGACGGCCGGTTGACAATAGTCTGTGGGAGGGGGGTTCATATTGTGGTTCATAGACAAAGAAGAACGTTAATCCCGGGCCCTACTCAACGTTCGTACTACGTAGGTTGTGTGTAAGCTCAGTTCAAATCCGATAAGCGGTGAAACGTCTTTGAAATTCGCTGATGGTTGCATTATTAAAGTCGTAGGCAT
This sequence comes from Pararge aegeria, assembly GCF_905163445.1. NCBI lineage: Eukaryota > Metazoa > Arthropoda > Insecta > Lepidoptera > Nymphalidae > Pararge > Pararge aegeria. The sequence goes on along the minus strand of NC_053185.1, from coordinate 17,494,942 downwards.
GAAATTTTGAATTGGATTTGCCTTAATGTAATAAAGGTGATAATCGGCTAATTCACGTGGATTTTTCGAAGAGTTTAGCTTTTATTATCAACCCACTATCCCTCTTCAGGGCACAAGTCTGATCTTAGTATGAGAAGGGTTAAGGCCGCGGATTGCTAGGCTTTATTTAGTAGTACGCTTTTATAACATCACGAAAGTAATTTATAATCTCTCGCATTGCATAAATTTAAAAACAATAATTATTAATAGATAAGAGACATAAATTTCTTAATGACATAAATACGATTTAGAATTAAATAAGCAATCAGCTCCGCCCACAAGATAGTATAAAATATGAAGTTGCTTGATTCTCACAGTTTTATTCTAGGTGGAACTGGACAGATAAAAAAATCCAGTAAACTCCTACTACTCCTACTCCTACAAACGTTATGATATCATTTTTTAAATGGCTAATGAAATAACTAAGCAAAACATGTATTAAGCCGATACACGTTAAGACATTGGAAACATAATATGAAACCGCGGGCGGTAACGCAATAAAATAACAGACCCGCAAGGTTTTGTAATTGATAACAAATTGAGTTCTCGTCTCTCAACGCTTAATTTAACACTCAGTCATTTCCCGCTCTTAACTAACATTGAAATAAATATTGTTAAAGTATCACAAGCTCAAGGACTTTGGCGTCGAAAGGTCCTTGAGTGGAGATTGCATTCTTGGCAAAGTGGAGCGAAGTTAAAAAGTGCTATAAGACAAGTTGATTCTTAGAAAACGCTGGCGCGACTTAAGAGTCCTACAGTAGATGCACGATGGCTGAAGATGACTTCATTGACGTTTATTCACAGACAGGCTTTATTGAAAATCACTCTGTACCGACGCTACCACGGGTTCGGATGATTCCACCGAGAATCAGCGGTTGCTCTTTTTTCAGTATTTAATGTACTTAATTGGATAAAGATAAATGCTTACTTGCAATATTACTTGCAATCGCTTCGTAAATAAGTCAATATTTCTCTAAATAAATAAAAATGGTTATTGTGGGTTATTCCTAAGAGCTGGACATACACCTTTTAAAGGTCTACAGTACTGAAATGCATTATTTTGATCTACCTTGTAGGGTCAGCCAGCGTTTGCAAATTAAGATCCTCTAAAATTATCAGACTTTCTCTACTATATATATATATATAGTACTTTCCTCTTGAATCAATCACACAAAAAACCTCATCAAAATACGTTGCCTAGTTTAAAGATCTAGGCATATACAGGGACACACAGACAACGGAAAGCGACTTTATTTGATACTATGTAGTGATATCAATTGTATAGAGTAGAAACTTTTTTTAGTAGAAAAAGATTTTGCTCCTCCAAGAAGCTTTTATTTAAAACACAATTGAGTCCAAGGTCGCTGCAAGCATAAATAAAGGCCAATATAATGCGAACAGTAAATATTCATTTTGGGGTGGCACGGCGCCGGAGGGGCGACGTTCCGACTTCATTCGGTGCTTATGGAAAATTTTATACCAACCATAGAAAACTTGTTTTATTGGCCTTTTATCCGTGACAGGTTTTGTGCTCTGTTTATGGTTACTACCTCATGGAATTTATGAGAGTAAGATGGAATCTACTTAGTCAGCTTTCATTGGAAATGGAGACTGCGGTAGTAGCAGTGCAGTCTAAGGTAGCCATTGACGTTATATTAATTTAGGTCGGTGGGTGTAGCGGACTAACCTGCAGGGGTATGGCACTGGCAGTTATATAAAATCATACCGCTAATCGGTTTCTAATTACAATAAATAGTTTCATTTTGCTTTAAGCCGTGACGGCCAGGCGAATTTCCAAGGTATATTTTATGTTTTTTGCAACGAAATTAGTTAACGCAGCTTGCGGTTGGAGTAAGCGGGTGGGAAACGTCACGTAAGGACAAAGAGATATGCATATATTAATAGTTCGGTTCCATACGGTGTAGTTTGTATATTGACTTCAAGAGTTACGCGCAAAAGTTGTTCACATCAAATGTGACATATCCGATAATCAGAGTTTTATTAATTGGTTTTATTTAAATTGGTCCTTACGTCTGGTAACACAAGAGCTGGGATTATTTAGCCCAACGGCTAAGTTTAGCAATTCAAAGGGGCAAGCAATAGCGCCAGCATTTTGGGTACCATGCCCATAAGTGAACAGTTAGACGGCTTCTATTTATTGTAAATATTAATTTTAGTGTATAATTTAATGTAATACAAGTTTTCCGTTACAATCCTGCAATAATTGAAAATGTATAGAATAACATAAATGATGCAACCATTTTAATATATTACTTAGTTACCTATTATTTAAAAACAGGAAGTGGACCGTGCCTGTGATACCACTATTATAAATAAGCCACTATTTATGTACTAGTGGCTAGTGATTAAAGGCACTGTTTAATAACTATAGCACTGATTGCAAGAGAATTGATGTAATTGTTCATTGGAGTTCAAAGCTAGCTATCGCTATCTAACACACTGTAACGCCAGAGTAAAATAAACCTTATCTATATAAATTTTGAGTTTGAATTTGCCCACGACTCTTAGGGTTAGCGGAACATTGTAAAATAGAAATAAGTCATACATAATGCATTGCGCATTATGTATGACTTATTATTATAGTACTTACCACTTTTAAACGGGGAAAAAGCAGTGGCGTGCATCTATATGCATGATTTTCTTCATTTTATATCATCTGCATACCCTATGGTATGCAGATGATATAAAATGAAGAAAATCTCCAGTACCAGTTATAAAATTCTAAAGGATGGGCTTTGCAAGGGTTATAAAAAGCCTACCCTTAAGTATTTATAAGTAGTACTGCAGGTTTTCATCTTTTTATACCATCTGCATACCCTCTATATGCACGTCTCTGGGAAAAAGTAAATGGTAGATAATTAGTAGTAAGAATCTAGAGCTTTTTCTGGCAGAATATTTCCGGAGATTTAATACCTTATGCTTATTTCTGCCATCTAGCATCATTGTTGCAATGCTGTGTTCCGGTCTGAAGGTTAGTATTAGTCTTTATAAACAAAAAGTAGATATAAACAGTCGACTTACAAGAAATGGTCATAAATTAGTGACATCTGCATATCGTCTGCGAAAGGTGCAGAGGTCATTTGTGGGACTGAGTATACGCTTTTATAATATGATTCCTAAGGTAATTTTGGACCTACCAATGCATAAGTTTAAAGAATGTGTTAAAACACATTTATTACAGCGAGGTTATTATACAATTGATGAATTTCTTAATGACAAGGTTGCTTGGAAGCATCCGGCTCCGCTTTCATCTCTCACAAGATAGAAAAATGAATTTTGAAATGTAAAATGTAAATTGTTAATGTTGGAAAAGAGCAACTGCTGAGTTTCTTGCCGGCTTCTTCTCGGTAGAATCTGCCTTCCGAACCGTTGGTAGAGTCACTACACACAGCAGACTTGACGTTTCAAAAGTGCTTATATTAGGCCTACTTGAAATAAATGAATTTTGAATTTTTGAATTTTGAAGTGCTTGGTTGCTGGTGTAATTACAGGCACGTGAGTGTTAACCTATACCTCAGGTCGGCGGACAACATATGGCTGCACGATGCACGAAGTATTCCTTGCATGCCCAATGTTTATTTATTATTTATGTACCATAAATTGTGATTGTGAACATATGATACATGAATTGTACACAGCTTATCTTTATAGGAGGTCTCTTCCAGCTACCCCAGGATGTGAGTAAGATGGTGTAGTCGTATAGGTCAAATAAAGCTACAATATATTGAATGATGAATACTAAAAGTATGCCATATGTCGAATAAATATGTTCCTCGGTTCATAGACGATGGTTTTAAACTTGCCATCAGATGAGCTGTCTACTTGGTGCGTCAATTATAATGATAAAGAAATGTACGATTTAAAAACATTAAAACGTCTCACGCCCCCCGTCCATAAATTACGTGAGGTGTTTTTTTTTTAACTTTCTGTACCTCCCTCCCTCCCTACCTTTTTATCCAACCGCTTCCTCCACCCCCAATCTCACGTGAGATTTTTAGAAATGCGTGTTTCTTACGTAAACGCGTTGGATTGTTATTGTGAAAAGACCAATGGACCAAAATAGTAGGTATATTTTTTTTTTGTTTCAATCAGAAAAAAAATTGCGTGATATTTGCCGGGATCCCCTCTCTCTCCAACGATTAGATGAGATTTGTTTCGACCCCCCCCCCCTCCCCCCCTAAAACATCTCACTTACTTTATGAACGCCCCCTTAACAATAATTACGGGCGTGTTCATTTGGTACAAAGTCGTTCTGTGAATTTAATTGGCAAACAATAACTATTTGGCAGGTTGGATAAGTAATTTTAAGCGATAACAATGAAGCAACTGTTATCGCTATCTAAACAAGTGAGTAGACAACACTAAATTAATAAAAAAAAAAGGTTACATAAGATCTTATTTTTGCTTATGTTATTATGGTATAAGGCCATGTTTCGCCTTACAGTATGCAATTTTAAAATTACAATATACCATACTCATTTAGCTCTGTCTAAAAAGATACTATAAAGTTTTTGCGTGTATTTAAACGCAACTCTGTGGAGCGTGCTTAAAAATCAAACAGAAAACAACACTGTTTTTCAAAATGTATTTATAGTGTAAATAAAAACTTATAATACAGTATAAGCCAGAACTTGGCTTGACTCACGGCCCGATGCCGATACCCGACGTACATGTGCAAAAAGTAGTATTGGCAAAGGTCATACGCAACGTCCGTAATATAACCACAACAATAATTTAATACTTTTGTCGATTACACAAATGGCATTGCATTGCAAGACCATTAGACGAAATATTAAAGAACAGGTTTAGTGCACAACCGACTACATCGTAGGAGGAAGTTTCGTAATTTTATTTCAAAGGTACTTATAAGACTTGTTATCGACGTCGTTATGTTTTGCTATTTTGCACAGATGGCAGCATTGAACCATAGATAAAAAAGAAGAGTTACTGCAATTTGTAGTTCCAGGTGGTAGCACTGTTTGGGAAATCGCTGGATTGGAATTGAGGTCGAAACTTAGATCAATAATATACTAGCTATGCAGATCCCACACATCTTTAACATCTGCTAAATCTAGTACCAAAGACTACTAACTATAAAGAAACCTGTTTTCTTCATAGTCCAGTTTTTGTTTTTTTTTTACAGATGGTTATAATATTGAGTGTTTATATTTATTGAGGTTATATGATATTCCGACATTCTTTTGCTTTGTGGATGTTAAACACGCACTCATTGGCCATCTAAAGTCGATTCCTCATTTTTTAAGGACATTTTGACAACCAGGTCACGACTGAAAGCATATCTAGGCTATTGTCGGTCGAAAGATTCACATTCGCCCAATGTTAAAATCTAATCCAAAATCTTCAGAAAGCAGATTGAATTCAGTAGTGCTATCTTTATCTACAGGGAAAAGTAGGAAAAGAATTTCACTATAAAATTTATTATGAATTTTACGATAATCACCATTCGAGATTCATATTCACGAGAATATACATGAGTTTGAAAAAGTGAGCCCTGTCTATACCTTGTATTCCAGTCGTTATTTTGTTACGTAATTTACACACACGTTTCGTGTATGTAAAAGTGATCGCTAAGCATAAGGCTGCCATTCCACCACATGTTATGCGTTGGTTAGCTACGAATGTGTCAAACGCATCAATAGAATAGCTTAATTTGTAAAGCTTAGTCTAGCAATTGATGAAAAGCTTTTATCTAAGGATGTCAACTTAGATACGCCAGTGGTATAGCTTTGTGTAGTATTTACAGCTGAGTAGGGAAGTTGCGACGCGTCTTAAGAAAAGCGTGAATATCAACTCGCAACAACTTCCTCGCAAAACATTCTTTTTAACTCATCTATATATATAACAATCTTTTCATGACTTGAAAGTGTAAAATATGTCTTAAAATAATAAATAATAATGACTGTGTTAAATCAAAAGATGTATGTTTCTTTTACCAAAACTGGAAAATAATCTGTGTTATGAACATGAACGTTTTTCAGTGGCTGGGTGTTTGTCTGTATATTATAATTATTTTTGTACATTATACATTGAAATATTCATCAGTCATCATAGTACCCATAACGCAAGCTACGCTAGATGGCGATGTGTGTATTGTCGTATATTTATTTACTTATTCAATTTTTATTTTCAGTATTTTAAAAACATAATTTGCACTTAATATTAATAATACAAGTAAGTCAAAATGCACCAAAGCTGGGCCATAGTATGTAACGCAGCATTTTTTTTTTTTTTAAACCTAGATTTGTTATGAAAGTTACATTTGCCTACCTATCGCTTAGGTATTTGGCATTTCTGGTGGAACGGCAGCCTTAAACATACCCTCTTGCAACAAATAAATATTGTGTATTATTACAGCCCCAGGACAAGCTTAATGGGCAACGCCCAGGGGGGCATTACTCCGGAGCCTCTCAAGATTTAGATCGTGGGAGCTTTACTGGTATAAAAATATAGGTTACTTTGTTAATATATTAAAAGGGGCCTCTAAGCATCAACTTATTAAATTACTGGAACTTAAAAAATATAAAATTGATTTTCGCCACGAGATAATTATGTCTACCATTTTCTCGGCCTATCGCTTAATATCTCTTCCTGCCTTAATTAGAAGGGATAATGGTACGTCATCATCATCGGGAGCCATCTTCTTTCAATTGAAGGATGGCGGTCAAGAATCGAAAAGCCTTATTGCCTAGCCTGCCTAAATAACGGGTAATTTTATTCATCTCGTCACGCGCATCTTTATATCCCACAAAGAACTTATCCAGCAGAACAGAGCGGTTAAAATTTCGTCTATCGTCGATAACACGCAATGACTGCCGAATGTACGTTCGGTAGCAACGAAACTAGTTAAATTCGTCTGTGACTGGTTCCTATTAGACAGTTGGAGCAGGGTATTAAAAGGACTTAAGTGGCGGCGCCGCCAAGGCGTCGGAGTAACTCCGAGGCGACGATGATGTCACCGCCACTCGGTCACGTGGTAAACCAAAGTAGGTTGTAGGCGCACGAGCACTAACAGCTAGTTTTAAAATCTTTGCAAAGTTTATTAATAGGTATATCAATTCATATAGTTCAATGTGAGATGGTGATAACAAAAAAAACACCCGGCTAAGTTTGTTGTGGGCTTCTTTTTAGACCAGGACGCGTTTGGAACCCTCGTAGCTTTAGTTTTAAGTTTGCGAATGTGGTAATCGCAAATCATACTACCGTGTAATTCTCATGTACGCATCAAAAGTGCCACCTGTGGGCCGGGCCTACTTGAATAAAGATATTCTTGTCTTTGACTTTATACGTACTAGAGTAGTCACCAGCGATCGGAAGAGTGTTGCGTAGCAGTGAGCGCTATGGTTTTAAGTTAGGAGTACACGGATTCGATTTTTGGTAGGGGCAACTTGGGAATACAGAATTCCTGAATTTTTCTACTCTGATCTTGTGGAAAGCTCAGCTGTGGCTAGTTACCCTACCGACAAAGTCAGTAGTTAGATTCTATCGAGAAGAAGCTGGCAAGAATATATACATAGATAAATAATAGAATACACAGCAAAGCAGATAGCGTAGAGGGTCTAAGCTTTCAACATCATCATTATATCAACCCATTACCAACCTACTACGGGGTACAGGACTCCCTCCATCAATGAGTACGAGACTCTTTCCCTCAATGAGTACGAGTTAAAATCAAAGTCCACCACGCTGGTCCAGTGCGGATGGGTGGACTTAGCTTTAAGTCAACCTAAAAGGGAAATTATTAGACTTAGGATGGACATGATTACGACCCTAACACTTTACCCTAACATTACTCCTTGGGAGTAATAGTCAATTCTGAATGCCCAAAAAAGATCAGAATGAATGAAACTTAAAAGCAATAAAACATATTATAAAATATAAGTTTCGCAAACGCGTATTATCACGGAAACAATAATTAATTATGTAAATAATAGTAGTTACGTACCTATCTCTGTGTTGTACGCCCAAGGCTCAGACTATTCACAAGGTCGTAAAACATCTGTTACATCACATTAATATTAAAACAAAATTGATCTCATTCCTACGCATAATTTCTTTTATTAAATTGTTAACTAACTAGTAAATACATTTAAAATAATGGCCAGCTTGTAGAAAAAAAGACTAAAATCTTCTTTTATATTCTTTTATAATAAAATGCTCGACAAAAAGCCTCTTACAGTCGTAAGAAACCTTCATTTAAAAAATAATATTTTGGGTCACTGGTAGATATTAGAGAAAAGTATTTCCTTGTCCACATCTTTTCTCGTTTATGATTATGCCACTCTTTTTGGCACTAAATAAAAAAAAAAGTCCTTTTTTAGGGCACTTTTGACACATTTCATATTTGTAGTTCATCTACTCATATATAAATTTAGCAGTGCATCCATGGGATAAGAAACAAATGAACACTGTCTATATATCAGTGATCGGAATCCCCCGAACGCAACGCACCAATATACCCTAGAGGTACGTGCAGAGTCTTTGAAGTAGCCGACGCGCGTTTTACGTGATGCACTTGAACTATACTCGAAGGGCACGTTAAACCGCGTTGACCCAACATTGCTAGCATGGGCAGGAGACAATTATCTCCCCGGGGAAAGGATTAAAATTTATCTTCTCCCACAGCTTTATTAACTCTCAGAGTACTGGCGCAGAAGTGGAAAAATATCCAAAAAATAAATGTGCAATTATATTGCGTTAATTGCAAGCAATAAAGACAAGGGTGTCAGGGGATATAATCGGGGGATATAATTAATTAAAATTAATTTTCTCCTGCTTGTCATTATTGCTGATAATAATCATTTAAGCCCGCCAACCCGCATTGAAATCTCTCAGGCTTCCACTCCTCGTCCCCTCCTGACGCCTTAATGAGATTTTCTACCTACGTATACTTATTCGATCGCGTGAAAGTTAACTACGATTTATACGGTATCGAAAGAGCGCACTCTTGTGGCAGTCTGTGCTCAACAGAGGTTCATTAATAAGCCGAGGTTAATTACGATGGCTTATCTTTCGCGTGCCTAAAAACAAAAGACACTCGAGACCTTAAGAACTCCCGACATAGGTAGGCATTCGTCAGCGGAATCTTAATTAGGAGGATAAAGTAAAGGAATATCCTGACACGTTTGATTAAGTCACGTCTCGGCCATCTTGAGTTTTCCTTCTAACTTAAGGATCTTTCCTTGACCCACATTTTATGTATAATAGGTAGATATTTCAATTTATATGCCACTCACATGATAAATTCGTTCGTAGGCCATTGAAATAAAACAAGTTTCTTAATAATTGAACTCCCCGTGTTCCCTGTGTGTGGATTGTTGCAAAAGGAGTAAGTAGATTCGAAGCCGACGGAGGTTTAACAGCATTCATAATAATAATGAAAACGCTCCTAGAGCAATACTTTAAGGGCTATTTTTTTAATGGGCTTTTGGCAGTGTTGCTTTAATGGAATCTACAAATTTATTTCTCCGATGGCCTATCAGGCGATTGAAAGAATTTCAGTAGGTGGTCTCGGGTTCGATTCCCGGCACGAACAATTTGGGGATTTATAATTTCTGAATTTTCTCTGGTCTGGTCCGGTGGGAGGCTTTGGCCGTCTTTAGTTATCTACCACCCTATCGACAAAGACGTGCCGCTACGCGATTTAGTGTTCCGGTGCGATTTCGCGTAGAAACCAATTAGGGGTATGACTACCATTCTACCAACCCATTACCCCTACTACAGGGTAGTAGGGGTAATGGATTGATATGATGATGATAATAATGGCTACAGGGCGGCTCGCTCACTGCGACTCGCTGAGCTGTCGGTAGCTCTAGTTCTCCTACGGATCTCCTCATTTCTGTATACTCGTAGCATAGCTCTCTCCATCGCCCGCTGAGTAGCTCTGAGTCTTGTTATGGGGCCCATAAGTTAGCGACCACGTCTCAAAACCGTAAGTCATCAATGCCAACACGCACTGTTCGAAGACTTTCGTCTTCAGGAGCTGAGGGATTTTGGTTGAGATGTCACGAAGTTTCCCGAACGCTGCCCATCCGAGTTGGATTCGGCGGTTCACCTCTTTCTTGAAATTTGACCTAGGTAACTGGATCGTGTTACCTAGGTATATTTACTCGTCTACAATTTCGAGTGCAGAGCTATGTTTATAGGCTATGGTTTTTCACATGCCATAAGGATTGTCTGCTGGTCCGTCAATTATAATTATTAAAAAAGCTGTAGGAGGTAGGTAGTTAGACTGTGCAACTATTCAAGTATGCAACACTCAAGTCATAGCAGGACATCTGCCGGACTTTACCGCCACGTACCGGTGAAACCGTAGGCACTGAATCATCAATTATTCATTAAAACACACCTGTTGGCCGGGTTTTAGGGCGACGTGTAAAGGATAAGGGAGTTTCGACACGCAAGCCCAACTAACTATTGTCCTATCGATTACCTTCCGTGTTGCTGATGGAAACATGGCGATATTAAAATTATTTTGTTATTAACAGTAAAAAAAATCATCACATAAAAATAACAAATGTGTTAAAACAAAAACCCGAATGTCACGGCCGCATGGCGCAGTGGGCAGCAACCCTGATTTCCGAGTCCTAAGCTGTGGATTCGATTCCCACAACTGGAAAATAATTGTGTGATCAACATGTCAATGTCTTTCATAATCTGTATATTATAAGTATTTGTGTATATTATTCTTAAAATAATTATCAGTCATATTAGCAGCCATAACACAAGCCACGCTTACCTTGGAGCTAGGTGGGGATGTGTGTATTGTCGTAGTAAAAAAAAAAAGTTAAAAAAGCGTTAGGCTTTTAAAATAAACTGATATTTTTAATTGTTATTAAAACATTAATTTTATTAAAAAGTAACGAAAAAAACTGTTACCGTTAGTATTATTATAATGTAAACCATCTATATAATGTGTACCTCTATAGGTAAAAATATTTTGAAGAAGTCAAAGTAGATATTTAAAGTATAAGAGTTATGAAAAAACCACTACTACCTACTTTAGCACCTGCTTAGTAACTCTTTAATAAATCTTGTTTAGTTTTTTTCGTAGTTTTGAAAGTAAAAACTTGATTCTTAAAAGTACAGTTGTTAAACAGAACGGAAAGATTGCAAAACATCACGAAGGCACGTCCACAGAGCTTAAGATAAGGGAAAAGGCACACTAACGACTACCTAAGCCAAATTGTGTAAAAAAAAAAATTTTTTTCACACACGCGACATTTGAATACGATTTTTTGAAATACTTTGTTTATGTGCCCTTTGTTCTGCTATTTCAAGGATCTACAACAACAGGTCAAAATTATTCCTATTTCTTAATAGGTACCATCCCACTGAGAAAATCTCAAAAGGTTATCAATGTAATAATTATAGATTAATTCGAAACGCTTCCGATATTTTAATCTGTGAAATCGAGAGTAGTGGAAAAATTTATAGTGTTAACTGCTTTAAAACAGTTTACATTGGATATATAAAAGTTTTTATAGCAGGCAAAGTTTCGTTTAATTTCTATTTAGTATCTGACTTCAAGTTCAAGTTACTTTTTATTTCAATAAGAGTACAAATGGCACATAACTAACACATGAAAACATTTACTTGAGAGAATCTTTCTATCTGTATTTCTGTTTCTTACTTGCCTGTAAATTAAAATTCAAAAATTCTAATTTATCCTTATGGCCGTGTTAAAATACCCTATTAAAAAGTATGTCATGTGAAAATAACTGAAATGCCCCCTTTTAATTTTATATTTTGTATAGTTTTTAGAATGTTCGCTTAGGTTTCCTACAGTGGACAGTGTCAGCCGCTAGAAGAAAGCAATTAGAAATTAATGCATTGACAAAATTATTATGTCTTCCTACGAAAGTTGACCCCAAACAGCAGCATAAGCACACACAACAACAATTCTATCCCCCGATAATATCGTGCGCCCATGCTCCGAAAGTGGATAAAACTGCACGGGAACGGCACGGGAACGGCACGGCTAGCATAGATTAAAATGTATCCCCTCCCACAGCTTTATCAACTTTCAGAGCACTGGCGCACATGTGGAAATAATATCCAAATAATATATGTGTTATAAACGGGGGTAAATACTTTTCCTATTCCATGTTCCCGTGCTTTATCAGGTGGATGCGTTAATTATATCCCTTGCTGGGGATATAACCGGGTCATATAACTTTTGCCTCCTGTCTGTGCTAGACCTACAGACAAAAATTATATTCCCCAAGGATATCCCCTGACATAGGATAAAATTTACATCAGCACCCGCTAAACAACGGTAGCAGGGAAGTAGTGATGCCCTATTATTATTTGGATACGATTTACACGCGTACGCCAATGCTCGGAGAGTTGATAAATCCATGGGAGCAGAAAAAAATTGTCCTTTCTAGCCGTGCTGTAGGAGCTCATATAATATTTTTCTTTCACCGTAGAGAATGTGTATTTTATCAGTGGCGTGAAATGGGGTTTTAACCAGGGTAGGCATAAAGCATGAAAATCGCATAAAAGAAAAAAAAAAAAATCTACTATAGGTGCAAGTTGTATGAATTTTTTCTTTTTTAGGGTAGGCCATGCATCGTTCCCCGGGCGTCTAACAAAGCCAACAAGAGGGACATGCCGTGGTGATTTTTAGTTTGGGTATACCCCTTTAGAGGGAGGAGTCCCACATAACCTCCGTCCTGCCCAAGGAGTGGGGTAGCAATAAAGCTTTTACACCACGCCAAAAAAAAAAAGGGTATGCCCATGTTTGCATTTTGTCATCTAGAATTTCGTGAAGACAAAAAGTTTCAAAACAAGTCTTAACCGAGGTCGCAGCTACCTACGCAAAGATTGCGCATTATATGCAAACATGCAAATGAAGAAGTGACGTGAGATCTCAGCAAAACAGCTCGCGAGAATCATGCTATAAACACGTGATGTCATAGCGGCTGTCCAACATTGAGTCATTGCTGGTAACGAGTGACGATTGTATTAAAAATGTTTTTATGACTCTATGGTGCCTATATTTGAATTGATTCACGGCCGAATACCTCAGTAGGTACCTTCTGAAACGCGGAATTAATGATTCAAATATGAATTACTAGAAGAAACAATATTATTATTGTTCGCGTAGATGTCGCAGGGAATTCCTGCGTATTTGATAAGTAAATTTGTCTTATTAATAATGATTTCATTCTATGACCCACCGCGTTGGATCGCCCGTCTTAAGCGAGATGTTATTTAGCCTATAATCTTATATTATAAGTAAGTATGATCTTCCTCAAGAAACCCAAAAAAATTACTCAAAATAATTAAAATTTTTTCTACTGGTAGTTCTAGAGACACGACGCGTACAAACTCCTTGGCGTTATTATGAGTATAGAGCAGTTACTGTAAACGATTTGTTTATTGACATAAAATGAGTATTTAGGTACTTATCCCACTTCTGACGCAAGGTCTTTAATTAACTCAATCTTTAATTTTATACCTATATACAATCAAAGTTAGAAAACACTTAATTTCGATTCCCCTAATCAGAAGTGGGATAACACAAAACTATAGTTGATTTACCTAAATTATAGGCTGTACGATTTGCTGTCCTTGCTCTCTATAGTGTCTGTTAAACTGCGAGATTAGTGAGATTATCTACCTAACATTTATTTTAAGTAGGTAGGTGGGTACTATGCAGTATTTAGTCCATTAAAAATCATTAAGTGCCTATTAGAACGCCAATTGCTTTCCTGGTTATGGAAATGGAAAAATACTAAATATATAAATATATTACGACACTACACAGTATCAAAATCTCGTCCCTAAGTAAGTGTAACTTGTGTTATGGGTACTAAGATAACTGGTGAATATTTTTTATTAATATACCTACATAAATACTTGTAATTTATAGATAACAGATACACACTCAAACATTGAGAAATTACAGATTTATGTTCCTCACACAAACAAATTTATATAGCCATGAGTTATAAGTCTTATACGCTCAAGTAAACATCTACGCAACAAATTCCTTGCCTTCAAAGGATATAGATAGGTACCTACTTATGTGCAGACGGACTGTGTAGATATGGTTAGGTATAGGTAGGTACCTAAGTCTAGTCGCAAAAGGACATGACCTTTTGCTTTTCTCGAAGGAGCATCGTTGTTTGCAATGAATATTGGAAAACCTCTTCTTTTTTTATTACTTTTGGCTCAACAGATACAGTCAGTAGTCCTTTAGATGTTAAATACCTATAAATACTATTATGCGTAGGTACATGGTTCTTTACGTACCTACTTACTACCTATGTGTTTTAAGTACTTATTTTATTCCAAAAACTACTTGATAGACCGATTTTGATTAGGTTTTCTACATGAGTATCATGACAAGTCGGATCCTGAGAAATATTGTGATAAGGCTAAAATTAAACGCTCCTATAAATAATACGAGTAATTTTTTTTTTACAACATTTTACAAAGTCATTAAAAATAGGCTTAAATCACAAACGGCTAAAAGCTAAATGATAAAGCAAACGCGTTGCGAAATGTATCGGTATTGTACTATAAACAATATATACCTACATTTAAATAATAAAGTGAGCGCATGTTTAAGTTTAATTATAACCAGCAATCTATTTAATTAAAATAGGTCAAGAAAGCTGGGTAGGCTAACCTAACCTAACTATCTACTTGTGATTTTTTAAAGGAAACGTTCTTTATAAAACCCTTCTAATTTACTAAAAGCTCATCCATACACGTTATTATTAAGTTCCGAAGCTTTACGCGTAAAATAAATGCATACAACCCTATCGGAGCTTGTTTAAAATAACATTCCGGTCAGAAGTACCGGCTACCAGGCCACGTTGTAGATCAAAACGCCCCGTACGGGTTTCACTGTTGGCTGACCACCAAAGGCAAAACCGGTTCTTCGGTCTCCCGCCCTTTACCCAGCGTTAACACTTACCGCGACCACCAGGTTGAAGAAAAACAGCACATATTTCACAAAACTCGTTCCACACCCCATTTTGAAATCACAAGCGGCGAAGTCACACACAAAACTTCACAAAGTTGAGGTCACACACGGGTATTCTATATTACTCGTTTATTAGTTCGCGGAGCGGCAGCGACCAACCGTACCGTAGTATCGAAAGCGACTAAAAGAAAAATATAAATGAGAATCGTGATGGCGACGACGACGCTTCACCCCTCCCGCGACCCGCATCGCTCTCATGAATCGTGACCCCTCATTCACCTATTTGCCCTCTCTTTCGCACGCGTGCGAAAATAAAAGCTTCGATGTTGTTCATCTCGTTTTAACTCATCTCTACAATCAGATACAAATACAAAATGAATTTTGTAATTTGTCGATGTGTAGAACTATTTTGTTACTCGTAAAGATGTTTAAAATAAGTACCAAACTGAATAAATACATCTTAGCTCTACTAATTTCAATAATTGATCATAATAGTTCCTACCTACCCATAGTCCATTTTTTCTTACCTGGCGTAGAGTGTAAACATCTCATCCTAGCTTTTTTAGTGTAAATTATGTTTTAATTTTTTTTGAATTATAATAAATTTTGGAGGATTTAGGTAGGTTTATGTAGTCTAAATAAAATGTATTTATTATCACACACCCGTTTGTTAGGTATATGATTTCTAAAACACACGTAGGTACCTCCTATAATAAAAGAAAAGATTATTTTCCCTACCTACATTCTAAAAAAGAATGCGTAATTCACTGACGCAATAAGGTAAATATGACAAAATTGAAGAACCTACCCAGGAAATAAGAAAGCTGATTAATGTCTCATCGAAATAGATCAAGTACATAGATAGTTTTTTCAAATCAACATCTGAGGATACGCCGGTGTCGGAGATGGTGACTTTACAATTAATAATTGTAACTTAATTTTCATAGTATAACCACAGAATAAAACATAGAAATCTTGATAACAAGACATTGTTTTTAAGATTTACAAATAATTACCATATACTCGGACGTTTAATAATTTCAATTTAAAAAGTTAGATGTTAGGGCTGTATCTCATTTCTTCCAGTAAAAACTATCGCAGTGGTTTACTTAAAAACTATTAGGTTTTCGGTTTCAAAGATAAATCTCAGAGACAGTACATATAAATTGTACCTCCAAAGTTTTATTCATTTACACTTTGTATAACGAGAGATTACATCTTGATTCGGAACCCTCACCGTGCAAGTCTTTTTCAAACTATTTTTTTTTTTTAGGTTAAGATTTTATTCCTTACAATTAAATACTGTGTATTTTCTGTTAAATTATTTCAGTGCCCCCGTGCCTCTGAGAGCACGCATAAACCAAGCCTAATTAATTTCGAATTTAGTTTTTTTTTAAATTTGATAACAGTCATTAAAACCCACCAACCCGCATTGGAACAGCGTGGTGGGTCTAGACTCTAATACTCTTAAGAAAGACGAGGTCTGTGCCCAGTGGCGTGCATACAGTTAATGACCAGGGCAGGAATAAAGCAGTTAGATAGAATAAATTGAAATAAGTCCTTCTACTATAAGAGTTATATAATATGACAAAAATAGGGTAGGCAGTGCTTTTACGAATGTATGAAGTGCACGCAACTACCTGTGCCTAGCAGTGAGACTTTAATAGGAAGGGATAAAAAAGGGGGGAGATTACAACGGGAAGGAAAAATTACTCGCGTTAGAATATAAATGTAAAGTAAGTTAAATATAATATACACTTCCCTTTCCACCCGTTCAACCGTAACTCGGAGAGTGGATAAAACTGGGAGGGGATATACGCCTATTTCCTTTCCTTTCCCTTCGGAGAAAATGCTCCTTGGCTACGCTAGCCGTGCTGACATGGCGTGTTTTGGATTATAAGAATTGGTGTTGATGATAGAAATACAGCTATAGAGTATATAAGTGTTTATTGCACATACAGAAAAAAAAACAAATTGAACAAAACAAAAGGTAAATAAATATATATCGCTAGAAGCGATCTCCTCCAGACAACCTTTGGTTGATGAAGCATGTTTAGTACGGAAAACGGGATAGTGCGCGATAGGCAGAGACCCTTATTTCTGAGTCAAAAGCCGTGGGTTCGATTCCCACAACTGGAAAATGTTTGTGTGTTAAATTTGAATGTTTTTCAGTGTTTGGATTGATATACGAGTATGTATATTATATTACTACCGGCTTATTTTGTTGTGGGCTCTTCTTAGACCAGGGCGCGTTTGGAGTCCTTGAAGCTTTAGGTTTAAGTTCGCGAACGAAGTTATCACCCCCTTACAATTATGTAAACATATATGTATCAACGCTTCATAAGGCACCTGTGATAGGCCAACATGAATAAAGAATTTTTGAATTTGAATTTGAATTTATAAATAGTTAAATATATTATGTATTTATTAAAATATTCATCAGTCATAGCACAAACTTCGCTCACTTGGGGGCTATTTAAAAAAAAAAACATCGAACCCAGTCAGTCACCGAAGCTTTACAGCAACAAGCTTAACAGCCATCGGAGGCGGTCAGAAACAGCTCTCAAAAGTTGGATGTCTCTCTCTACTCTATCAGTCCACCATAGCCTAGGCCGTCCTCGACCTCTACGCCCCTCTAAACTGCCCTTCTTATAAGACAACAACACAACGCACACTACTGCGCCAAGAAGGTCGTTTATTTACTTTAGTTCACTTTCTTGGCACTTTAAATTCACTGCGCCAAGAAGGTCGTTTATTTACTTTAGTACACTTTCTTGGCACTTTCAATTCACTGCGCCAAGAAAGTCGTTTATTTACTGTAGTACACTTTTAGGCACTGCCAATTCACTGCGCCAAGAAGGTCGTTTATTTACTTTAGTTCACCTTCTTGGCACTTTAAATTCACTGCGCCAAGAAGGTCGTTTATTTACTCTAGTACCCTTTCTTGGCACTTTCAATTCACTGCGCCAAGAAAGTAGTTTATTTACTTTAGTACACTTTTAGGCACATCCAATTCTCTGCGCCAAGAAGGTTGTTTATTTACTTTAGTACACTTTTAGGCACATCCAATTTACTGCGCCAAGAAGGTCGTTTATTTACTTTAGTTCACTTTCTTGGCACTTTCAATTCACTGCGCCAAGAAGGTCGTTTATTTACTTTAGTACACTTTTAGGCACATCCAATTCACTGCGCCAAGAAGGTCGTTTATTTACTTTAGTTCACTTTCTTGGCACTTTCAATTTACTGCGCCAAAGAAAGTCGTTTATTTACTTTAGTACACTTTTAGGCACATCCAATTCTCTGCGCCAAGAAGGTTGTTTATTTACTTTAGTACACTTTTAGGCACATCCAATTTACTGAGCCAAGAAGGTCGTTTATTTACTTTAGAACACTTTTAGGCACATCCAATTCACTTCGCCAAGAAGGTCGTTTATTTACTTTAGTACACTTTCTTGGCACTTTCAATTCACTGCCCCAAAGAAAGTCGTTTATTTACTTTAGTACACTTTTAGGCACATCCAATTCTCTGCGCCAAGAAGGTCGTTTATTTACTTTAGTACCCTTTTTCGCTCATCCAATTCGCTGCGCCAAGAAGGTCGTTTATTTACTTTAGTACACTTTCTTGGCACATACAATTCACTTTCAAGAAACTTTAACAGGAAAAAGAAACACGATTCGTATGATTACCGTAGACCAACTTTGTATAGGCACTTACGGCGAGAGAAAGTCACACCTTACGCATGTATGGAGGCTGGAACGGACATATTATTTGCCACTTTCTATTATTTAAAGGCACGTTTCGTGTCAGAACAGATGTTTATATCCCTTGATTAAATTATTTCTCGTTTGTATAAACTTACGACTGCCCCATTAGAATAAATCAAAATCCGAATTCGAAAATTCTTTATTCGTGTAGGTCTATCATAGGCACTTAAAAATTTATACATACATGTTTACATAATCATTGTGAGGTGATGGCGGTAACTATTTTCGCCGTCTTAGACCTAAAACTACGAGGGATCGAAACGCCCTAGTCCATGCAAAACCGAAAACAAACTTAGCCGGGTAATTATTTTTTGTTATTACAATCTCACTGTAACGGTGACGGCCGTATGGCGCTGTGGGCAGCGTCCCAAGGGTGTGGACAACACAAAAAATCTGGAAAATGTTTGTGGGATGAACATGAATGTATGCAGTGTCTAGGTGTTTGTCTGTATATTATAAGTATTTACTTATTATAATATTAGTAGGGCGGTACGCATGCTTTCGTTGTCCCATATGCCTTGCGACTTGCTGTTATCAGTGAAGAGTTATGCTCTTTATCTCCGAGAATATTTATCAGATCTTCCTTAAAATTGGAGAATACATACTTGATAGTATACACTTTCAACTACTTAGAACTATTAAAGTTAACGGAGCTATGAAGTAAAATTGATAAAAACTTCCATCCCATTTCTCGAAGGAAATTTATTGTTTATCGGGATAAAAAGTAGCCTCAGACCTGGAATATCAACTACCACTATACTGAATTGTATCTAAATCCGTTCAGTAGTTTTCACGTGATGCCCGGACAGACAGGCAAACAGACAGACAGACAGACAAACCCCTTGTCAAAATATATTAAATGTACAGAAATCTTCCAGTTACAGTTTTATTATAAGTATAGATAACACAAGCTACGCTTACATTGGGGCTAGATGTCGATATGTGTATTGTCGCAGTACCTATCTTTAGTTGGTAGCAACTAGTAGCAACTGGTAGCAATGTGAGCCAATCAGTGGACTTACTGTGAGCCCACTTATGGCTCACTTTAGTTAAGAGTGAACCATTGGACTCATATGATATGTTCGCCATAGGATCGTCAGTTTTGAAACTAAGCCTTTTCGGTGCTATGAATAATTGTTCCCCGAAGCAAAGCCATAACTTTAGGCTAAAAATTATACAGTAGTTCATTCACCTAGAACTTCAATGGACCAAGTATCTAATGGCATACAACTGTCAAACGAGGCTATGCTGACTTGTATACCGTAAATCCTGTGAGATCTACACTATGAATATTTGTATGATTAAGGTATTCAAACAGTTAAATAAATAGTCAACTTTGACTAAGCTAACCTACCTAAAACAAAAAGGTAGGAACAAAAGTGATATATTATACACATACAGGTTCCTAACCTACCTACATATAGTTACCTGAAATAGAAGAGGTTGCGTAACAAATCGCAACCGATTTAAATATTTTGAAACGAATGCCGGTTGACCAGAAACTGGTTTTGATTTAAGGACAATAATTTTTTTTTATTTTATTTAAAGAGCTTAGTCACATAATGTGACTATGGACATTAATTATTAGGTAAAAGGTAGTAAGTTCTATCCTTCTTATATTATAATTTATAAAAGTGAAAGTTTGCGAGGATGTATCGATATTTGTTTTTCAGTCTCTTTAACTCAAAAACTACTGCACTGAAATTTTGACTGAAATTTGGAATTGAGAAAGACTATAATATATACTCTGCTGTACAATCTGTAGGCTATTTTTTACCTCTACATAGTTTGCTCTCTGCTTCCACGCGATTTATAAAAAACTCTATCTCACGTTTATATGCTATAATATACTTACTACAGTGAGCTATGACGGTTGATTAGTGCAGTGGGCTTGCTTTCTGAGTCAAAGGCTGTGGGTTCGAATCCAACAACTGGAAAATGTTTGTGTGGTGAAAATGAATGTTTTTCAGTGGCTGGGTGTTTCTTATTCATAACACAAACTACGCTTACTTTAGGGCTAGATGGCGATGTGTGTATTGTCGTAGTATAAATATATTTAAAAAAAAACTTACTACAGCCATGCCTTTAAGTAATCAATCATTATTTGGTACGTAAAGAACTCGATTCCTGAATTATTTATAACAATTTGAACCTACATACAAATGTGTGCGGAACCCTCGGTGAGCGATTCCGACTCGCGCTTGTCGTGTTTTTATTACTCTCAACTCATAATCTCCCGGACCACATCACAAGACATGATGGCAACGACCGTAGCGTATTCGAAATGAACGATTTTACACGCTCCGCAAGAATATGCCGCCATATCTCTGTGATTACACTTTGTATGGGCTATTGTGTGTTTTATGGCACATGAGTACTTTATTTCAGTTAATTACTTGAGCGTAGTATGGGTCATTATAAAAGTACCTATGTATCTACTTAGCAGTTAAAGTAGTGTGATAAACAAATAAGACACCAGGAGGTATCTTTGCATCGTTCGAGTCCATGTAGGACTGAGATGCATCAATTTATATTTTTTTTCAATTTTCGGAAGGACACTTGCCGCTAACCACCTGAGGGGTTGCTACGGCGTCACCGGGGGAGTGGGGCGAGCGCGAAAGCTCGCCATGGGAAGAGTCCCAGGGCTCGACGACATCGGGGGGAGAGTGGGAGACGTCGAACCGAGGGTGCCACCTGCGAGGGCTCGGACCTCGGCTCGGTTCGACTTTAATCTTACTGTTGGTGGAATTTTGGACTAATCATTGTTTATTCCGAACGCCCCCGTGACCGTGGTAAGGAACCACGTCTGGATGACGTCAGGAATCGGGGCCCTCGTCTTCGCCGGCGAAGACGCTGTGTTTGTTGCGTGTGTGTGTTGTTGGGACACGTTGTCGGTTGTTATTTTGTCGTCAGGGTCGTCAAGGACATGCTTCGGACGTCGCTGCTTTAGCTCGACGTCGGGGACGGGGATGTAAGTGGACGCCTCGACCACTAGGGGGTTGGGGTGTCGCACTGCTTTTTCAAAGTAGGTATTTGATAATTTTTTTAAATACTGGGCTATAGTGGGAGATCGAGGTCTCGGTGGAGATCGAGGACTCGCACGAATCACGGACTGTCCGTGGTCATGCGCAGGTCAGCTGTGAGGGCGATGGGCGAATACGACGCTGGCGTATGTCATAATGGGACGTATGCACGTTTTATACAAGGTTACCTTGTGACGGATGGAAACCTGAGATGCATCGATAATGGAGTCGTATTTATATCAAAATACCCACCAACTCAATGTCATGAATGTTGGTTGTTGATCAAATATAATTTCAAATGTATCTTGAAAACTACCTATACTCGTATTTAATAAAATATCAGTAAAATATGAATGTATAGTTATCAAAAGTTTAATTATTTACCCTGTTTATAAACTTACTGTAACAAGTGGCACACTAATTCAGTGGCGTGCATAGAGGGTATGCACAGGGTATGCAGATGATATAAAATTGAATAAAAGAGCTTTTAGGAAATTTATTATGGCAAAATAAGTATTTTGTTAAGCTGTAAAGTTTTTGTTTTTCTTTTTTGTTTTAATTCAGTTTTTTTTTCTTTTTGTATAATTTTCGCTTGGTAGGAACTTATTCCTAAGCAATTGTGGTTAATGTTATCGTATTAAAATTTAAAATAATGACAGTGTATAGTCAGTACATATTTGAAAATTTAATGTACGTCCATAAAAACATTTCTAAATTTAAGAAAAAATGTGACTGCAATAATTTAAACATTAGAAGTAAGAATAAACTTACAGTGCAATATACTAGGTTACATAAAATTCATAATTCGTTTAAAGGAAATTGCATACAATTCTACAATAAACCACCAATTGACATCTTGGAGATGTCTCTTAAAAAGTTCAAAGTTTGTATTAAACGTAAGCTTATAGAAAAGTCCTATTATAGTATAAAGGACTACGTAAACGATAAAAAAGCTTGGGTGTAAATTATTGCTCTAACCAGGTTGCTCTTCTAATAATTTAAAATGACATTGTGAGATGGCGATAACAAAAAAAAAAAAAAAACACCCGGCTAAGTTTGTTGTGGGCTTCTTCTTAGACCGGGACGCGTTTGGAACCCTCGTAGCTTTAGTTTTAAGTTTACGAATGTGGTTATCGCCATCATCTCACTACCGTGTAATTCTTATGTACGCATCAAAAGTGCCACCTGTGGGCCTACTTGAATAAAGATATTTTTGACTTTGACTTTATTATATGTATAACTAAGTTGTGGAAACTTCATTGGTTTATGTGTAAATACGGCATCACTTTTATGTGTAACAGTACTGTTTGTTTCCCTTGAAAAGCTAATAAATAAATCTCCAGTATGAGTTATATAAATCCTTGAGGGTACGATTTTTATAACTAGAAATCCTAGACCATCCTTAAGTTTTTTATCCCTCGTACTGGAGATTTGCGGAACACCAAAAAGTATGAACTTCTTCAGCTTATCGTACAAGCTAAAGTGGCAGGCAGAAGAAGGCCTGGCCGAAGAAGAATATCATGGCTCAAATATTTACGACAATGGTTTGGAAAGAGCACCAAATCATTATTTAGAGCAGCGGTGTCCAAGGTAGAGATAGCCCTAATGATTGCCAACCTTCGTAAGGAAACGGCACCCTAAGAAGAAGAAGACTGGAGATTTTCATAATTCAATATCATCTGCATACCCTCTATGCACGCCACTGCACACTATACACGATGGACGATGACCATGGAATATGGTT
Source organism: Pararge aegeria (assembly GCF_905163445.1). Classification (NCBI taxonomy): domain Eukaryota; kingdom Metazoa; phylum Arthropoda; class Insecta; order Lepidoptera; family Nymphalidae; genus Pararge; species Pararge aegeria. Next base: position 17,471,391 of record NC_053185.1, on the reverse strand, counting down.
AAGTCAAAGCCAAACATTAGGCTTGCGTCCTTTGCAGCGTTCAATATTGCGTCAAACTAACGTCCAATCACAAAAACACACAATTTTTTTTTCAATACAAGATAGCCCTTGACTGCAATCTCACATGGTAATAAGTAATGATGCAGTCTAAGGTGGTAGCGGGCTAACCTGTTAGGGAGTATGGTAGTCATACCATCACGTTTCTACGCGACATCGCACCTAAGAGCAGGCAGGGTGGTAACTAGCCACAGCCAAAGCCTCCCACCAGACCAGACCAGAGAAAATTCAGAAATTATAAATTCCTGAATTGACCCTGCCGGGAATCGATCCCGGGACCTCCTGCTAAAATTCACAGCGCTCACCATTGCGCCAGGGAGGTCGTCAAAATTATGCGCTTTTCACTTTCTGTAAAGAAGTATGAATTGTGACTGCATGAACTGAATTATCTCTGGGGCTCGTTACCACCCTGTTAAGTATTCCGGTACGATGTCACGTAAAACCAATTAAGTTTTTTATAACTGCCCAGGGGCCCACGGGTTGGTCCGTTACATCATCCTCACTTACCGTCAGGTGAGATTACCATCGGTGGAGTAAAAAAAACAAAGACATCGGTTTCACGTATTGAGTTTTCAAAACGTGAAATTAGATAAGATATCTATTTCACGTTACTGATTCTTGGTTACAAATGGTCACTTACTGATCGTAGGTTCTTACCTACAAAGGGTTGCCAAATAAAAAAAAAAGATAGCAATATTTAAAAAAAACTTTATATTTTAATTGTTCGTAAAAACATTATGCTATAAATTTATAACTTGCTCAAATTATCTGTACACCATGCTGGGAGACAGCGCCTTTCTCCGCTCATATATATATATATATATATATATATATATATATATATATATATATATATATAGCGTAATTGAAAAGTAATTATCCATTCAGGTTACTCAGCTTAAAAGCCCCCAACATAATTCACTCGACTTCAGTACCCTTAGCACATGTTTTACATGCTAGCAATCGAATAATTGTTTTCGAATAGCAAAACACTTTTGACGTCAAAGTAAAAAATGGTATGCATAATTTACTTTAAATCGCGACTGTTGGAAAATTATTTTATATTTTTCACAACACTTATCCGGTTAACATAGGAAATATTAATTGCTTAACATGAACCTCCATAAAAGCCTTTTATCTAAAGTAAAATGGACCAAGCGATCTAAAACGGTTTTAGTTTAGTAATATTATTACCAATACTATTATATTATTAGGTTTTTCTGGAAATTTTTGGCACCACTTGGGTATCGAAATCAAGACCTCGCAATCTATGCTATCTACTAAAACTAAACACAGTAAATTATGTCCATTTTACTCTGAAGTTACAGTCTTTCGATACTTGATATACGAAATCGACTCTGCCATAACAAGCGAGCGAAGCTTTGCAACTCATACATAACTAGGGGTGCAGTCACACAGATATAATTTTTAAAAAGTACTATTCTACTAGATAAAATACAATTTATTATTCGGATCTTTGCTTAAAATAATTTCCTATAAGAAGGTATAGGTAACAAATACAATAAAAATGCAGATTTTAAATAATATAAAATGTCTCTCTTGGTTTAAACAAAAATACTGAAAAGAATAATTCTCACTCACTGGGTATAAAGTATAATACTAAAATATTTCGCTTCGGGTTTGTCTTGAACTCACTTCCTAATAGTCTTGATACAAAATTATACTATTGCCACAGAATTAAAAACATACAGAAACCGTGTACATGGCGTGTGTTGACGGCCGATTGGCGCAGTTTGCAGCGACCCTGCTTTCTGAGTCCAAGGCCGTGGGTTCGATTCCCACAACTGGAAAATGTTTGTGTGATGAGCATGAATGTTTTTCAGTGTCTGGGTGTTATTTATGTATATTATAAGTATTTATGTATTATATTCATAAAAATATTCAACAGCTATCTCAGTACCCATAACACAAGCTACGCTTACTTTGGGGCTAGATGGCGATGTGTGTATTGTCGTAATATATTTATTTATTTATTTATGGCTAATTGAACCATCGAAGACCACTCCATTTAAGAATGGTTTCTCGAACAAACGGTTGATCCCTTTATACCAATGTCAGTAATTATTTTACATCTAATGTTCTAAAAGTTCACCATGAAATGAAACACGTTTGTAAGCTAGTAACATTCCGCGGGTGTAAAGTCAGACGTGCGCTAGTTACCATTTAGCAGTTGACAGTAATTATTTTACCTCTAATGTTCTAAGAGTTCGCCATAAAATGGGAAAATGGGAAATAGTTTGTGAGATACCATCATTCCGCGGGTGTGAAGTAAGACTGCTTTCATTGTTGTTGGACACAATGCACTGCATACAATAATGGCTGAATGAGGATTCTGTATGTTCTTTATTCAATGACTATTCCGATATTTTATATCTAATTCAATTAACTACCTATTCGAAATGTTTTAGCCATTAATTCTTATTGCCTAACCTACCTAAAATTATCTTGTCAAAATTATTAATTCGTCATCACCAACATTCTCTTCTGATGGAGGGGAACTTCTTGATTCAACATCGGTTGCTGAAATACCTAATGAACAGCTTGACGTGCTCCTCGAGCACGGCGTCCGGGATTGTATGAATGAATGAATGAATATACTTTTATTGCTCACCACAAAAAGTACATAAAAAAGAAAAGCATAACAAAACAACGTATACAATTTGGCGGCCTTATCGCGTCATAGCGATTTCTTCCAAGCAACCAATGGCGAAGAAAACAAAACAGAACATAGTTTGGTGGTACCCATATACATATTATACCCATAAAATAAATATATCATTACTTAAATAAATATATAAAATATATATAATAAATATAAATATATATAATATAACAATATTTGAAACTAACGGCAAGTAAATAAATAAGTAACTACCAATTCAAAAATAATATATAAAAATTATATTTACTTTAAAATAATATAATAAATTAAATATGAAAGAAAATAAATAATTATCGTCAAACATAAAAAAATCTAAATTAAAAAAGAGAAGGGAGCAGTGTACTACCATGGGTCATTAGATGATTGACACAAACAATGATCTTTCACAAGTTTTTTAAAGTTTCGGATTGTACTTTAAGGAAGAATTGGATAAAAACTGAATAGTACCCAGCATTTTTTTGGCTGGACTCGGGAATTCACCACCGTGGTACATCTAGATAGTTCTGACATTCTCTCTCATGTCATGCTAGCTCAAAGTTTTGGCACGACCCGGGCATCGAACCCAGGAGATAATGGTCTTAGTTAACATTTTAACTAGATCATTATTGGCCAACGCATACTGGTGAACGCTGGGCAGGGCATTTTATCTTTATCGTTATCGTTTTCCAACAAAAATTCATACCTATAAGTCAAACGTAACTAATGAATTTATAGACAATTGCAAAGCTTCGGTTATGATGCGATGCTCTACTCCCGACTTATGAAAGGACTTTTGGAAACTAAGTAAAATAGTATAACATTATCATATCTCAAGAAAAAACATTTGGTTAAGCTTGTTTGATATTTTTAAAAAACAATTTTTTCTTACTGGTGGTATTATGCATCCATATTTTCATAACTTTTGACTGTAAAATATTTCCTAAAAAACACACATTGGAGTAAAACTATCTTGAATTTTTGTTCCTATTTTTTAAAACAGACTGCATTGGAAAGTTATACATTAAAATTTTTTTTACATGATAACAGTGGAGTGCATTTTATACATGCTCAAAAGCTCAAAAACTGCCTACCTTAAGATTTCATATAACTTGTATAGAAGGAGGATTTTTCTATTTAACACTATCTTCCTGTTTATGCTTACCCTGGACATAAACGCTGTGCAAGCCACTGCACAATAAGAAAAGTCAAAAAGTATACATACCGGGCAGTCTTCGGGGACTGTCGATTGAACTAACTAAATCTATGTACATATACACTATACAGTATGCAATACAATTACAGTACAGTAATAGTTTACCTACTGGAGATTTCCTTCATTTTATATCATCTGCACACCCTGTGCATACCCTCTATGCACGCCACTGCTCATAGGAAGGGTTCGATGACCTAAACCGAAAAAGTGATTAACGCGCCTTAAGAACTTGTCAATTCAAAAATAGAGTTACAATGGACAACTGGTTACGATACGAACAAAATGCTCTGCCCTGCCTGCAAATGTCTATGTATGCGCTGGCTTACAGGCAGTTCAAATCTTAAGAGCTAGGGAATTCAATACTTTGGCAAGGTTGGAGCAGGCGCTGTGGGTGGTGACAGTAGAGAGTCGTCTGGTGCCGCGAAAGCCTCCCGGACGGATATTGAGTGTCGCAAGGACGCCCGACGCCGCTCCTTGATCGCGTGAGCAAGGAAGAAGGTGCAGAATATACCCGAACTCTGAAACAAAAGCATACTAGTGTCCAGTTTTTTTTTCTTTAGAATCATAGGGATTTGAAACACGATGAAACGAAAATGACATAATTGACGTGCACATCAGTCCATGTTTTTGTCAGTATGCTATATTTAAAAACATTTAATATGGACGTTGTTAGTGCTCTTAATAAATAAAAAAAAATGCGTCACGACGAAGAAACAAACACATTAATAATACATTACAATTTTTTTAAATTTTTAGTTACCATGGTAACTTAACAATATGTAGATAAAGAGACAAACACATAAATGTAGAGTAGAGAATGAGATGGAATATTTTAGTTACCATGGAAACCGAATTAAATAACTTTAAAGCTCCTAATAAGTACTCCTGTTACATTATATCCAACTCAACGCTAAACGTGCAGAGTAAATTGCTGAATATCTGTTTGGTGTGGAGTATAACGATTTAAGAAATTATAAATCACACCGTATAGATTATCCTGCTTTCGCGGAGTATATCAAATTAAGCTTAATTTTCATGTAATGTCATGGAATTCCGCAAAGTGACGCCTGCTTCTATCCAATACTTATCAGAAGTTTCACTTCTGCTGTATGTGAATTAACTGCGCAGATTTTTTTTTTACCTAATGGTAATTATTTGCGGACCACGCAGCTATTAAACATGATAGTTAAGGAAAAACAATCGTCTATAAACGAAGCAACACTTCGCAGGGCAAAGCACACGTCCTACAAATTGCTGCCCAGTGTCCGTCGACGTATCAACGTTGGTTTTAAGCGTGTGCCTGAAATAACAACGGCACACACCCCTTGGAACACGATTATGCTCTTGGCTGCAGAAATATTCATAGCGGTCATTTCCCGGACGGAGCTCTGTCACAAAAACTCCATTACTACTCATCATAATGTCGCACTGTTGGGCGCAGGCTCCCTCTATCATAGGAGTGAGGGTTAGATTAAATTAAATTAATTAAAAAAAAAAAAAAAAAATTTCTATCGTTTCGTACAGCAAAATAATACATTGAAATTTGGGTCATCCTTGTGAGTTACTAGACTTAAGAGCTTCAATATCAGCTAAAAATGCTTATGAATTTTCTAAATTGGAGAATTGACGACAAATATTATCATCATCACATCAACCCTTTACCGGCCCACCACGCTGGCCCAGTGCAGATTGGTGTACTCCACACACCTTAGAAAACATTATGTTAGAACTCTCAGACACCGTTAAAGCCAGTGATATTTTAATTACTTTAAACACAAATAACTTGAGAGGTGAATGCTGGTATTCCAACACGGCCCTACGAAAGTTAAGTCGAGCTACACACTCAGCTATCACCGCTTCAAGGCAAGAATTAGATCCATTTTACGTCGATACACGAAAACGATACGAGTACATCGATAGCGAGCGTGCTAATCTCAAATACCTACTAATTGACTATGTTCTACTAATTAAGTTCCTACTATAATGCGGAGCTTTTTCAAAGAGACTATACATTATTAATTATTCAAAAGTTACCTACCTAGTTAAAGTAATTAATTACGCAATAATTAATTCTTACGGCCTTTTTTGCTGGATTAAATAATATTAGTTCATTAGGTAACAAAGGAAGTGGACTTCGAATTCACTTTCGAAAAGGTGAGTTCAAATCCCTGCACGTACCTCTAACTTTTCTAAGTTACGTGCGTTTTTAGTATTTAAAATATCACTTGCTTCAACGGTAAAGGAAGACATCGTGAGGAAACCTGCAATCCTGAGAGTACTCCATAATGTTCTCAAAGGTGTGTAGAGTCCACCATTCCGCACTGGGCCAGCGTGGTGGACTACAGCCTTAACCCCTTCTCATTGTGGGTGGAGTGCAGTGGGCCGATAATGGCTCATTGTGGGTGGAGACCTTTGTCCTGCAGTGGGCTGATAATGGGTTGATATGATGATGATGAGGTAAAAAGTGGTGATAGCCTAGTGGTTAGGGGCTTTGGCTTGGCTTGTTTGTGTGTGTGATTGTGTGTGTGTGTGTGTGATTGTGTGTGTGTGCTGATTATTTGAAATGATTTTAACACCGTAACGCGGGCTTGTTGGCGAGCCTCGGAATGAGGTTCTGTCAAGGAGGGATCTCGTGGGGACCTAGTTAGATTACTGGACCTCCAACTTTTCAGGGTTTTGTATTAATTTATACATTTAAATATCACTTGCTTGGTTTGCGTCAAATAACTAAATTCATAATTGACTAACAGATGACTAAACCTATTGCATTGAAATAATGACGTAGAAAACTGTTATTTGCCTTAGAAGATTACATGCAATCATTAATTATTGTTCACTGAATATTGACCACAGAATATAAAGGTGGGTATCCCAGTAATTATAGACCGAGCTAAACGCGGTCTTGCATTTTGTTATGTCTTAGCACAGAATAATCTGCGTGAAAGAAAGTACCTAAGTATATTTAAAGAAGCTAGTTTTATTGGAACCAGTTATTCGTTCCTGATGACGATACCTGCTTCTTGAACCAGAGCACTTTTGTAATCCACTTTGTTTTTCTCATTTTTCTCTAGTTCATCATTATCGACCCATTTTTGGGCCACTACAGGGTACGCGTCACTTCTCAGAATAAAGATTTAGGCCGTCCAACATGCTGGCCAACAGCGAATGATAGACTTCACACACCTTTGAGAACTCTCAGACATCAGGCAGTTTTCCCTCACAATGTTTTCCAGTGATATTTTAAACGCACATAATTTTACTACGATTTAATTGGTATCGAAGTTCTAATTCTAGATCGACGAACTAGTTTATCTACTTATTTACAATAATGGAAACCATTATTATCTCTAGATGCCGCTTTTTCGATACTATACAAATCGTATTTAACTTTCACGCGATCGAATAAGTTAATGTAGGCAGAAAATCTCAACCCAAGCGCTCAAATTTCGTGCCAGGTTTCGAACTCGGTCCCCGCGTAAGGAAAACCTCACCTGCGCGTTCATTAACTTCGTTCTAAACTTTTACCATAAAAAGAGGAAAATGGGAAAAGTTTGTGAGCTATCAGCATTCCGCGGGTGTATAGTGAGACTTCTTTCACTGTTTCCAAGGCTGTTGGTTCGATTCCCAATGCTAGAAAATGTTTGTGTGATCTGTATATTATAAGTATTTATATATATTATTCATAAAAATATTCATCAGTCATCTTAGTACACATAACAAAAGCTACGCTTACTTTTGGGCTAGATGGCGATGTGTGTATTGCCGTAGTATATTTTATTTATTTATTAATTCGTCATCATCAAAATAGAAATGTATTAACATTTATTTTCTGCTTGCAGTGTGTTACCAGGTTTTGCGAGCTTCGCTGGAAAAGGGGCAATTCTAAGTATTCGGATTTAGTTCATGCAATCCATACGTATATTAATTTGTATCTAAGCTCTATACGTAAGACTTGAATGTACTGTAAACGTGACCAATAGTGACTGTACTATATATTCAGTCATGATCAAACTTAACATTGAAAACAATAATAGGTCAAATAAGGTAAATCGATGTTTATGTGCTTCGCATATAATATCACCTTTAATAATAATAAATATAATAAATATACTACGACAATACACACATCGCCATCTAGTCCCAAAGTAAGCGTAGCTTGTGTTATAAATAAATAAATAAATATACTACGACAATACACACATCGCCACCTAGCCCCAAAGTAAGCGTAGCTTGTGTTATGGGTACTAAGATAACTGATGAATATTTTTATAAATTATATATACATAAATACTTAGAAAATACATATAAACACCCAGACACTGAAAAACACTTATGCTCATCACACAAACATTTTCCAGTTGTGGGAATCGAACCCACGGCCTTGGACTCAGAAAGCAGGGTCGCTGCCCACTGCGCCTTTCGGCCGTCATAGGCCGTGTTATGAGTACGAAGATAACTGGTGAATATTTTTTTATGAATAATATTACTTTTAATATATAGATAAACACCCAGACACTGAAAAACATTCATGTTTATCACACAAATATTGTTCAGTTGGAATCGAACCCACGGCCTTGGACTCAGAAAGCAGGGTCGCTGCCCACTGCGCCAATCGGCCGTCAACCTTTAGGAATGAGTGTTGGCCTAAGGTGCTAAGTGCTGCTCTATGGGGTTAAAAGAACTTATTTTATTAATAATCTATGGAATTCTTTACAGCAAAAAGGATATATGTTATACAAAATTTAAAAAAATCAAAATTCATTTATTTCAAGTAGGCCTAGTTTATAAGCACTTTTGAAACGTCAAGTCAGTCTGTTTGTAGTGACTCTACCACCGGTTCGGAAGGCAAAATCCACTGAGAAGAGCTGGCAAGGAACTCACAGATTGCTCTTTTGGTAAAGAGCAATCTGTGAGTTTCTTCATTTTATAGTTTAACAATCTTTGGAATTTTTCCGTTTTGTGAGAGATGAGAGTAGAGTGCCTGCTTCCAAGAAGTTTTGTCGTTGAGGAATTTATCAATTATGTAGTAACCACGATTGGTTCAATGTGTTTTATATATTGTTTAAACTTAGGTAAAGGTCGATCTAATATGACCTTCGGTATCATGTTTAAAATTCTGACCACATTCTGGCCCACATTTCTGACTGAATGATCGTCCGCTATAGGTACATGCATTTACACGATTCAGTAAAATTTGTTTAAAAAAATAGATAAAATAAATAACACTATATGTATATCTACGAATGATATAGGTATTTACTAGAAACTATTTTTAAAAATATATACAGTGTTTAACAGGATTACGAAATAATATTGAAGGATGTATAAGTATATTGCATAAGAAACACAAAGCATATTAATTTTTTTCATGCAAACGAATTAAAAACATTTTAAGTGTTTACTTATGACAACCCTGAAGATAAAAGACCGACACGCGCGTAGTACCTACGCTACGAGGCGCGTACCTAACAATGTGGCAGGAGTCACATGATTTTAATTTTGCATGTGATGTTCAGGCTGTATCTGTGGTTTACTCAAATAGGAACTATTAGATTTCAGTTTTGAAGATAAGTCTAAGAGACAGTACATAATGTATCTCTGAAGCCTATGAATTATTATTTTGGTTTTCATTTACACGTTATATACAATTTACTTTATAATGAACTAACTGTACTCTGTGAATTTAACAAAAATAGCAAAAAAAAAACGTTGCATACCCAATGCATTCCGAAATAATTCAATCCAATTTTGACACGATCTTAAGTTAAATAGTCGGGTTTTATTTTTCGAGCCACATCAATTTAGTCTTACCTATTTACCTACTTATGATAAGTGAACCTCGAAACTAACAGCTTGCAATTAGGTAAGTAGGTACCAGGATATTAAAGTAACCTTGTCACGTATGTAAGTTGGTAAAAGAAACCTCTTATTCATACGTACAGTGTTAAATATTGTCAAGTATCTCTAATTACAGCATAAATCCAATTAAACTCAAATATCAAAACTCTTTGAACTTTTAATAAACTTTTATCCTTCTCTACTTCAATCTTGACACCTGTCAACTGTGTCTTCTGTCCATTTAATTCCTGCCATTTTTATATATTTTTTTCAAACTTCCTCTTTCTATCCCTGTTGACTGAGGTGGGTTCCTGTCATTTTAAATTCCCACTCCAGCTTATATCGATTACAGATTAGCCAGTTTGAACAAAGCCTGACCCATTTTTTTTTTAATAAATGTACAAAGGCAGTTTTGCTAACACTATAAACCGTAAACGCACTATGTTAATTACGCTAAGAGGAAGTAATCACTGCCGATGCCGGCGAGATGAGTCACCTCTCGGCTTAGAACAATGAGTACTTTGGGTATAATTTACTGCCAAGCGCTAACAAAGAGTCTGTGATATGTTGCGACATATTTGCAACGTGCGACTAATTTATGATTGCTTCATGAAACGAAATGTCTAAGGTACGAACACATACTAGCTATCAGCTGGTCTTTGTGCAAGGATGACCGGATGACCAGTGTTGCCAACTCGTTCCCGGAATCACAAATATCTATAGTACTAATAACAAAGCTCGTAAGTTATATTTTATGAGCGCGTTAATCTTTGAAACTAGTCAGATGTACAACTCTATATTTGCATTTGATAGCCCAAAGTCCAATTCTTGAAGGAGGCTTCATAACTTTTTTAAAGAGGAAATAGGATAGGGGCACTTAAAAAATACAATCTCACAAATTAAGAAAAAAACAATCATAAACTGCTAGTGTATGGTATGTATGTAAAAGTTAAACGTTTCCACATTAGGTCGGTAGGTATCCCGCCTACTTTGATAAGAAACGGCACGCAACGTGAATCACTCGGCTTGCGGGCAAGTGAGCATCATCTGATTACAGTCAATGACTTCCTTCTGAGGGCACGTTGTCGGTCAACGAGTCAACAATTATTCAATAGCCTAAGCTACGATTACGGAGTAGGTATTAGCTGTTAGGTCTATACTTTGTTTACTTCTTGTCTCCCAGAAAAAAGGGAGAAGTTACTTCTAAGTAAAAGTCATTTTCGATGACTTGGTTAAATCAAAAAAACCTATTTATAAAGCTTTATGCTATATTTCATATTTATATTATAAATGCGAATGTAGACGGATGGATAATAATAATAAATATACTACAGCAATACACACATCGCCATCTAGCCCCAAAGTAAGAGTTTTAGCTTGTGTTATGTTTATGGATAATAATATTTTTAGGGATAATACACATAAAGACTTATAATATACGGATAAACCTCTAGACACTGAAAAAAGTTCATGTTCACCGCACAAACATTTTTCAGTTGTGGGAATCGCGATACCTCATGCCATATCGGATTAGTTTCTAAATCGGCAATCATAAACTAAACGGCTCTTAATGATATAAATGAATTATTACCGACAGGAATATTTTGGCCTGACCTTTTGAGAATTTAGTGGTTGTTTAAAAAACAACCAATATCTGCCGCTTCATCCGCCATTTTGAATTTAGGTTGGAATTGTTTTTGGGATGATAATCTGCTTTATTTCAACATTCAACAAATAATATTGAGAACTTTAGTCCCTAAATGTTTACTGTGCTGTGATACGTTTTATATTATTCTTGTTCTTTGAAGCGGCTCTACTCTTTTTTTTTAAACATAATATATCGTTATTTTGCTGGAGCATCGTTATATAGAAATAGTCGAGTTTGAGCCATGGAATCACCATTGTCAGCATTCTTTTTACTTCACCAAAAAAGTTACACAGATTTACGAGTATATTATACATATATTATTTTTTTAATCTTACCTGCTGGTAAGTGATGATGCAGACTAAGATGGTAACGTAATACTTAACCGATACCCTAATCGGTTTCTACGGGATATCGTACCGGAACGCTAATTCGCTTAGCGACACGTTTATGTCGGTAGGGGGTAACTAGCCACGGCAGTATCCACCAACTAGACCAGACCAGAGAAAATTCAGAAACCATAAATTTTCAAATTTGACTATTGATCGAACCCGAAACCATCCACTTTAATCCACAGCGCTCACCGCTGCGCCAGGTACGTCGGAAAAACTGATTTCAACAACACAAAGGGCCTTTTTAACAAATGTTACATAATGTTTAAAAGGTTATGGTGTGAAACAAATGGCAAAACGTGAAAAAGCTCCGTATTACTATGTCACGATTAATATCATACCTCAAGGAAACACAAGAAAACAAATGTCTTCGTCAATTCGTCTGAACGTAGGTACGATATTTGTGGGATATTTGCATGACTAAGTGGCAAAACCTTGCTCTGAATAATACCGGCGCGCGCGCAGTGACCTCATCGCTTCCACCAATAACGTCACAAATCCCAATGGACCTATAACCTTTGTCCCTTATAAAGCTTATTAGAGAGCTTAATTAAATCTTTCATTAAAACATGGTATTTATACAGTCATGTCTTGTATGCTGTCATCATATGCCTACATCAGTAACTTATTGACTTACTGACTGACTGACTAAAAGACGACGCTCAGAGAACCGATTATTTATGGGTACTTAATTTCGACAACGTATTACCATAAGGTAGACTAAAAGAGATATAACTGTTAAAAAAAATTAAAATTGAAAATTTCTCCGTAAGGAAACGGGTACTTTTAAAGTAGTTGAGAATGGCAAATTCAAATACAAATGTGGAAGTTCGGTGTGTTTTATGTCAAATCATACAACAAAAAAATGTAACATGGAACAAGAGAAATTCTTTAAATTATAACTATATTTATTATTTATAAGTCTAACTTCATCTTAAATCATCGTTGCATCAACGTGGCATAAAAGGATTTACGTTTACAGTATTCCTTCGAAAATTGTCTTTAAAAACCCTGCAATTTACGTCACATAACGAGTACCTACGCTAGTTAGCCAGACCAAAGGAAGTTATCTACTCGTAAGTACTAGAAACTATATCACCTGACATAGCTACTGCGTGGGAGCAAATGCGTTTATCTCAATACGGTTTGTCATCTCTGTCTTATTGGTAGCGTTAGAGGGAGATGGGCGTTGATAAGAGCAATATAGATAATGGGCGCATGATTGCGGCGGCAAGGTCCTGATGAGTGAGGATGTGAGTTTAGAGAGATCACCTCCGTAGGGGATCGGGAGGACGAGCTATCACGTATTTGATATAGAAGGGTAACATTATAGCTTAAGCGAATCGATTGTTTTTAAAAACGTTTCAGAATAGCCGTCATTTATTTGCCAGGCGTTTAAGATTTACCGGTATATTTGCTTGGGACTTGGTTGCTTGTGTACTGGACGACATCTATCTCGAAAACCTCTACTACTATATCGTAGAGTGTCGGGGTAACTTTTCGCCTATCGTGGAAAAATATCAGCTAATGAGAAAGCTTTGTGAACGTCATTTTGTCGCTTTCGTTATACCATACGAATAGAGTCTATTCTGATATGACCTATGTATCGGCTGTGATGTGATGATGATCATGAGGAAGGAAACTAATTTCTTAAATATATTTCAACCGGTACCTACCACGATAATATTATGGGAATTGTCGATATTTCGACCCAGTTGCATGGATCTCGGTAACGACGGGACTGCGGGGGTATGAGATGTCAGATTAGACCAGGGTAGTCAGATTCTGCCCGCGACATTTAACTTTGATATTTAAGAAATGTTGATTAACCACGCAAATCTTACTTAAAAAAGGGAACTAATAATTTAATTCATATAAACGTTCTCAGAGTACAAAAACGTACGAATAAAAAAACCCATTTATACTTATGAATCAACTGATTACCGGAAACCTTGAGTCATTTAACATTCAGTCTCTGCTTATCATAGAAGATACAGCTAATAACTGTTTAATTATTATATTGATGTCATTATAACTACCTACCTTATCAGTCAGTTAATAAACATGGTTAAGTCTTTACACACAAATGTATCATTCAAATAAGTAGGCTTAAGTTATTTATTCTGTCACTATCTGACACGCGCAACTTTATCTACGCTAAAGTTATTATTGGTTACAATTGTATTTCTAAACGAAATCATATTTAAAACGACCATTCTCGCACGGATAACGCTATAATTTTACCGGCTTTTTGGTATTTGTTTTCTCATTATATTCCGATCAACTCTATCAATAAATGCTGTTTCTACAGCAAATAAATCTCCATGAGAAACTCTAACTCCATGAAAGTTAAATTTTCTATATACTCTTTCTTGTGTTTTTCTTATTTCTATATTCTCTTTATTCTATTCTATTCTTTTTATCCATTCATATATTCATTCCATTTTCTAATAAATAGCTATTTATTTTATAAGAATCTGGAAAGTATACGCGAAACTTTTATCTCGTATGATTTATTTTATTTTAAACATAAAAAATATATTTTTAGCTGCGATATTAAACTTATATAATTAATAGCAGTCTGTAGATCCTTAATTTAATGTTCGGGCAGCACAGGTCATATTATAGAATTATTGCCGACTTCAATTACATGTAATCTGTTTGCATATTGAAAATACTGAAATAATTTTTTAAATCGGAACAGTATTAACGGGAATTACCCCGAACATCCGAACTCACAAACTTCACCTTTTTATAATATTAGTTACAATCGTATTCCTCATGTCCCATATCTGGGCAAATACCTTCTTAAAGAGTCAGAAATTCACAGCTATATCGTCCGACGTCCAATCTGCTGTAATGTGGGTTGACAGGTTCTACACTCATAAGAGCGTGACATGACCGGATTCGATATCAGAACGTTGCAAACTAAAATGCGGCTACGTGGTCGCTCCTTTCCACTTTTTTTTTAGTTGCATGCGGCCAAAATACTGAGACTCTACGTTTAGTATTTTCTATTTTATTCAAATGTTTTCATAAAGAACTAAGAAATCCTTTATGCAAGCATGCGTTAAAAGTAACATTTTTTTCAAAGCACTGAAGTTATCTTAGAAAGCGAGACATATTTATACTTACGAATACAAACTACCCTAACAGGGCGGTCTGTTACCAGTGACGTACATACAGGGTAATCCCAGGGTATATGCCATAAGCGGGTAGATGATTTAAAATAAATAAATATACTACGACAATCAGTGGCGTGCATAGAGGGTACGAACAGGGTATGCAGATCACCATCTAGTCCCAAAGTAAGCTTAGCTTGTGTTATGGGTACTAAGATAACAATTGTATGAATAATATAGATAAATACCTATAGTATATAGACAAACACCCAGACACTGAAAAACATTTATGTTCTTCACACAAACAAATATTGTCCAGTTCTGGGAATCGGACCCACGGCCTTGGACTCAGAAAGCAGGGTCGCTGCCCACTGCGCCAATCGGCCGTCAATTAATCTCCAATATGAGTTATTAAAAATTAAGGGTGAGCATAGTAAGAGTAATAAAAAGCCTACCCTTAAGTTATATAGCTCGTAATGGAGATTTTATGTCATCTGCAAACCCTGTATGCACGCCACGCCCGTTGCCATACATCATTACCACTACTGACTACACATCACTTACACAAGATTGCAGTAAAGTTTGTTTATTGCTTTAGTATATGCTTTAGTATAGCAAGGTGCCAACTGCCAGTCATGCCAAACCTACTACCATGTAAGTAGAGGTCGCTGCCCACTACGTGTCTACAATGAGGTCATGATGGATGACATTGTGTGAATTTTCGCAATTCCTTAAGAGTACGCTGGCCAGTACATAATGCATACGCGCGGCTTGTAAGCATGCCATTTAATCCTGCATAGCGGGCGGGAACATAATCAAGAGCGAGACACGCGATGTACGAAATCGCACGGGCAATTAAACTTTTGCTGTACCTAAATCTCGGCAATTACTTGTATACAACGTACAATCCACAGTATAAAGAGCATACAGAATCTTCATGCAGCCATTATTGTATGCCGTGTATTGTGTTCAAAAACAGTAAAAGCGCCCGCGCACGTCTCACTTTACACTCGCGGAATGTTGCTAGCTCACAAAATGTTTCTTCTTCAAAATTGCCAGTTCAGAAAATTAAAGATATAATAACTTTCAACTGCTAAATAATATGAAGTGATTAACCGTTTGTTCGAGAAACAACTCTAAAATTGAGTGGTTTATTGATGTTTCAATATTAGTCGTGTTCACGATTTCTGTATGTTCTTAATTCTGTGGTACAATCTTGCAAATATTATTTAAGTTTTTTATTTATTTATTTTGCTTATCTACTTATTTATTTACCTATTTAGTTAACAGTAATTATTGACTAAATAGGTACAGCAACGAGTTAATAGTAGTGCAAATCCAAATCAAACCCAATTCGAACACAATAAAATCAAAACAAATGATGTTCGACTGCATACCTTGCAGATCATCACTACGATCATGTCAAATAATCAGCACATAATTCGTATGTAGTTAAAAATTCCACGGTCTAACGGGTAGCGCAACCTTAATATTATTATATTAAGGTAATGTCACACTGACATGCTAAACAGCTTTTAAGACATGTTCCTCGCATCGACAATGAACGACGCATAATCTAGTCGAATACCAACTTTAAATAGTAAAGTCACATAGAGTATTTTTCTTCTTCCCATTAAAGTTATGCCCGATAATGACCCCGCTGGGCAGGCAGTTTGGCCATCGCAGGGCTAGACTGCTGGCTGCCCCGAACTGGTAAGCGCAGCGCTGATCGATCCCCAACGAGGTGGACAGACGACATTAAGCGCGTCGCAGGTAGCCGCTGGATCCAAGCGGCACAGAACCGTGGAATTTGGAAACAAAAGACGTGTGTGTGTGTGGACGTCTGTCGGTTGATATGATGATGATGATGATGAGTATTTTAGTTATTAGTTATGTTTTAATTTTTCAGTAGTCATTTAAAACAGTAAAAAACTAAGTATTATACTCAGGGGCGTGCACTTCATAAATGCACAAATGCACTGCCTACCCTTAATATTTCATATAAGTCGAATAGAAAGGGATTTTTTCCATTTTATGCCATTTTCCACGCACGGCGCTGATTGTACTTACTTCAAGTTTAGAAAGACGACCGAATAATGTTAATATTTAATAGGTACTTGAAACTTGATTAAAAAAAAACACCCCGCTAAGTTTGTTGTGTGCTTCTTCTTAGACCAGGACGCGTTTGGAACCCTCGTAGCTTTAGTTTTAAGTTTACGAATGTGGTTATCGCCATCGTCTCACTACCGTGTAATTCTTATGTAATCATCAAAAGTGTCACCTATGGGCCGGGCCTACTTGAATAAAGATTTTTTTGCATTTGATACAAAAGAAGCCTTCAAAACAAATTGCCGTAACTCACAGAACGAATAAATTAATTCATAAATGCATTACGACTCATCGATGTTTTATTTGTAACTGAATCGCAGGTGATTGATTCTGCAACCTCCCCATTTTACACTTCATTGGTTAACTAATAGGAATTGTAATTAAAAGCAAGTTTTAATTAAATACCTACACACATTCATAATTATGAACAAAATAAAACTTATTCACTTTGACATGCTTGTCCTTGACAAGTGTATATATAAAGACATTACTGGTTTTTGTCTTTGTTTTTTGTATCTATCTAATTTATACTGATAGTTCCTCCAAGTTAGGGTAAAAACTCACCAATTATTAATTGTGTGTTTGGCGTCACCTTGCGGAATTCCATCATCTCCTGAGGATGCTCCGGTGTCGGAGCGAAACGTGCCTAGAAGACTTTTCGCGGAGTATATCAAATTAAGCTTAATTTTCATAACACTAATCCTCGCCGCATCTGTCTGTCTGTCTGTCTGTCTGGGCGCGAAAGACTAAAAGCTACCGAACGGATTTTCATACGGTTTCACTAATGAAAAGAGTGATTCTGGCGTTAGATTTTAATGTATATTTTATTACCCTACTGTATTCCTTTTATTACCGTCACCTCCATATCCTCAGGAGATAATGACTTTACACTGAATAACTGTTAAAGTCACTTACCTAATTCCGCAAGGTAACGCCTGCTTCTATCCAAAATTTAGATTGCTATATCTTTATTCACGTTCTTTTAGTTAACAAACATGATTGTAAGATGTGAGTGCGGATAAAAATTAATATAAGTGAGTTTAATAGTACCTAGGAGTACATAAACTATGATGATAGCCTGATGGGCAGTTACGTTGAGTACTTTTGGCACGCTATACCTATTTCATTGTTTTGTTCACGATGGATCGAAGCTACTTTGCCGAGGTTATGAAAAAATACTTAGGTCGCGCTTGCCTGCGAATTTGTTGGCGTATTTGCAATACGTACTTCAAATAGTACATACAAGCAACAAATAAACCTGATTTTTGGCATGGATTTAACTAAAAGAACGGAGAGTAACATTGGCTTCTTTTTATTCCAGGATAAGAAACGTTTACCACAGGATATTGAAAAAAAAAAGAAGACGTCCACTGCTGGACATAGGTCTTTTGTTCGAAATTCCTCAGTTTTGTGCCGCTTGGATCCAGCGGCTTCCTGCGACGCGTTTAATGTCGTCTGTCCACCTCGTAGGGGGTCGACCAACGCTGCGCTTACCAGTGCGGGGCTGCCATTCCAGCACCTTGGGACTCCATCGTCCATTCTTTCTCCGAGCTATGTGCCCCGCCCATTGCCAATTCAGCTTCACGACTCGTTGAGTTATATCGGTAACTCTGGTTCTTCTACGGATCTCCACATTTCTGATTTGATCACGTAGAGATACTCCGAGCATAGCAGAGTGACTCTAAGCCTTCTTATGAGGCCTATATCGCAGAAATAACGAGGAAAAAGCTGGTTTTGTACATAAAGAACATTTATTTCCAAAATAATGAAGTCGGTTAATAGCAGTGGCGTGCACTTCATACATGCACAAGAGCACTGCATACCCTACAATTTTTGGGAATACATAAAGGGGAATGATTTTATGGCATCTTGCTTCTTTATGCAGACCCTGGTCAATAACCCTGTGCACGCCACTGGTTAAAAGGTACATCTTTAATTTTGATCGCAAGATTTTTGCAAATAAGTACGTATAAAAATACGCGAAAAATATCCGCACATTCGCATATACAAGGAAGAACCTACCTAGTACAAACGATACACGATAATTACATTAGTGGGTCAATAATCATCACGTCAGCCGAAACAATTAGAGCCCCCGGGACGGCGGGTGATGCCATCGATGCTATTATACTATAACCACTCGACCTAATAGCAGGAGAATTGATACGTTATGTTTTATTGAAAGGTGACCTGAAACTTGTTTGGGAGAGGTGCGGAAAGTTTTGCTATCAACCGGTCTACCATAAATTCGGAGATTTTAAATCAGTGCAATTTTTTTTAAATAATAAAGCTGTGTTTTTTTTAGCATGAACGCGCTAATCCCTAATCGGAAAAAAATAATAATTTGACTATTCAGAGGAGGGCAATATAGTTTTTTTTATTTTTACTGTAAGTTTAATAGGGGATGAAACTTTTTTAATTTACAGTAAGGGTAAAGGCCGTAGTCCACCACGTTGGCTATTAATACACACATTTCGACATTAAGTAGAACTCTTAGACATGCAGTCTAGATTCTAGACTATTGTTCTTTTAGTCAAGTCAACCCTTTTCTTTTAATACAAGTATTGTTGGTGTTGTAAAAAAAAATGTTATTTGCCAGTTTGAGGTGGCCGCCATCTCAGATATATCATCATTTCATCAAGGAGGATTTCCTGAAGACGCTCCGGTTTCAGAGCGAAAACTGCGTAGAGGGTACATTGCTGAAGATCTGTTTGGTGTGGAGTATAGTATTGAAGAAATTATAAATTACTGTTACAGTTTACATAAGTTACAGTTTAAATATATTATCGATTTAAATTGGTTATAAAATTTCACAATTAAAATAGTAGAATGCATTCCACATGAATGGATACCTTTATCAAAGTTGAACCCCGAAAGGGTTAAAACAGTTGATGAGAGTTTATTTGTAATAAGACTTAAAACCAAGGAGACATCAAATCTTTTTAGCATTTGATATCTCGAGAAAGGTTATCGCTACGACCCTTAGAGGCCAAAAAAAGAGATAATAGCGCTATTATACGGGCTAGTTGATACATTTGTTCGGGGTATATTGTGTTGCGTGGTACAGAAGAAATTTTACATGCGAAACTACCTAATTAGAAGATGTACAAGATGGACGCGTACGAAGTCGCATTCGACTTGTAGTAAATTGTCTGTTATTGTTGATAACAACCAATTCATCTATGTTTAAAAAAAATCATGTGCCATTTATTCACACACGGCGGAAGTGTAACTCCACAGCCCCGCAGGGTGATTACGTATCTCGCGACAGCAATGCGACAGGCGTAAATCTTGCAATCACTGCTGTAAAACGTCATTTTTCCATAAAATAAATAAACAAAAGTGACGTTTGACAGCAGTGATTTCAAGATTTACGCCTGTCGCATTGCTGTCGTGAGATACGTAATCACCCTGCCCGGGCCGCTTGTTTCGAGCGGCTCCCAGCAGTTGGGGGCTGACCAACGCTGCGTACCAGTGCGAGGTCGCCATTCCAGCACGTTGGAACCCCAACGTCCATCGGTTCTCAGCGCTATGTGCAATGGCGTGCACCGGGTACCTTACCAGGGTATTCATTCAGTAGATTAATTGCATAAAAAGGCCAAACATTCTCCGGCTATACGAGTTGTATATCAATTTTAGGTTAGGCAGTGCTTTTGCGCATGTATAAAGTGCACGTCACTGGCTATGTACCCCGCCCATTTCCACTTCAGCTTTGCTACTCGTTGAGCTATATCGGTAACTCTGATGATGAGCTACCTATACACGTAGGAAATCGCGGGCAAAGGCCAGTTTTCTAATAAGAAAAGCAAACCTTGTCAAGTGAGGTACCTATTTTTACCGCATTCAACGTAGGAGGACTTTAGGTACTTAATAAACGTAGGAGGGAGCGCTTTCGCTTGTTATCTCTACTAATGTTATTGATGCGAAAGTGTGCTTGTTAGTTTTTCCAACTTTCACGAAGAAATACTGTTAACGTGATGTGAAAGAACTGATGGCGATAGGTAATAGGTCGGAAAGGGACAGGTATACAGACCTATCCATGAACCTCTATTGTACTACCCATAGTAAAAAATAGAGGTCAGTGGACAGATACCAGGGATTCTGTTATACACAACACTCGAAACCTATTGGACTAACGCAATAGTGTTGTCCTTTTCACAAATACCGTGGGGAAGGATACCTATCCCTTAGATTAGACATGTCTTTTTATTTTAAATCCTACAACTAGTTAGCCCTTGTTAGCAATCTGACCTGGTTGTTAGCGATGATGCAGTCTTAAATGGTAGCGGGCTTACATGTTAGGGGAAGAAGTTATAACCTAAATCAGTTTCTATGCGGCGTTTTACCCGAACACAAAATGGCAGAAGCGACACGTCTTTGTCAGTAGGGTGGTAGCCATGACCGAAGCGTCCCATCAGACAAAAATTTGGCCTAGAGAAATAGGTTAATTTACCCGAACACAAGTTAAATTTTCATGCTTAATTGCTTAAATGGCTGAACGAAAGGGGTTTGAATAACTTAAGTTTGGAGCCTGGACTTTATTAGCATCGATCCCAAAACGGATAATCCCTATCCCTACCCTACTAATATTATAAATGTCAATGTAAGTTTGTTTGTTACGCTATCACGCAATAACTACTTAACCGATCCTCATGAAATTTTGTACACATATTCTCGGAAGTGTTAGAAGTAATATAGGATACTTTTTATTCCGACATTAAGCTCGGTTCCTTTGGGAAAGGTGATGAAAGTGTTCGACGATTTTACACCATAACTCCGACAAATTATAACCGATATAAATAATTATTTTTGTACTAAAGAGGTTATAAAATGTGTCTAATTTTGCCTAAAATTTGTGTAAATCTGAATGTGGTTGGAGATAGAGGACCGAACTCCTCAGCGGACAGCAGCAAACACCTCATTTAAGGCTAAGCGATACTGAATACTTAAATTTTTATAGTACTACAACCAATTTGTATGCCACATCAAAAAACAAAATCAAACGCAGAGGAAGTCGCGGGCAACAGCTAGTATAATATAGGTTTTTATTATAAATTTTATCCACTAAACTTAAGGTAAAGTCTTAATTTAAATGTGCTGAAAAGGGGGTTTTCAAAACACTGTATCTTTGAAATAGTGACATATTTGTACTTGAAAAAAAGGTGATATTTTTACGATCTTAACTTAGTTTCATGTCTGAAACAAAAATAAAACGAAGTACTAAGTGGAATTTAAAATAAAAAGGCAGGTCTAATCTAAGAGATAGGTATCCTCTCCCATAGTATTTGTGAAAAGGACAACACTACTTTTAGTTCAATTAGGTTTAGGTTGAGTGTTGTGTATAACAGAATCACTGGGCCTCTATTATTTACTATGAAATTCCATCAATTGACTATGCTGTCTAATCTCTTGTTTTAGTTCAAAAAGATATTATGCGTCAAATATCTTTATCAATTATTTAATAGTTCCTTACAGCCTTTATACTTTCAAATCTATTTTCTATCATATATTATATAAATATATAATATATTTTCTATCATATATTATATAAATATATGATAGAAAATATAATTGAAAGTAGTAGTAGTATAAAGTGTAATGGATTTGATTTGATGATTTTACCAGTACAACTTTTCTAGCTTATAATTTGGAAACCTGACAATTTAACCAATTTGTATCTTATTTAAATATTTGCAGTGATGTCAGCTATCGAATAATATTTGTAGAACTCTCAGTGCCCTCTAGTATCGAATTAATTCAATTCCGTTGTGTTATATGTGCGTTAGATGGCGTTGTCATGTAAGTTTCTTGTACGTATATTATGTACAAGAAACTTACATAGAACATACTACCCCTGGGGCCCTGGTGGGCTATAATGTTAGACTTTATACATCAAACTGCTCTACTACTAGGCGATTCGCAGCTTTAAGCTATATGAATGAATGAATGAATGAATGAATAGGTATACTTTCATTGCACACCACAAAAAGTAGGTATATAAAAAAGGAAAGTATAACAAAACAACGTATACAATTTGGCTATACTTACTGCACCGTCTATTAGATAGAAAGCCTGTGTCTAGCAGCAATCAATGCATGATGGATGAATGATGATGATAGTGATAGACCAGCATAAAAACTGGGCCTGTAATTCTTTATAAAAATAGTAGAATAAAAAAAAAATAACGCACCCAGTAGTTCAAAAACCGAATCCAAAACGGGTTGCAATAAGACAACCATAGATAAACTAAAAGCTAGGCAATTAATATTTTTTTCAGCGGGGTAAAAGTGCTGCAGCATATTCTCTCAATAAAGTTCATAGAAACAAGAACGCTGCATGAGATTGGAAATATAAGTTTGTTAATAGAGAACGCATCCGATGATCGACAAGCTAGATCAATTCTGACGTCCGCTAGCTTACGCCACGCTCTTATTTCTTGTTTTTCTCGAGGCTATGTAACATTAACAGCTTAACCTTTGCAATAAAATATTGTATTTGTTTGAAACTTGCGTTTAATTTAATGCAGCCGAAATGCTGACCCTTCACTGGAACATTTTGCCTTAGTAGACCCTCCACAAGGTAAAGCAAGAACCTGGATTTAAGGAATTCCGAATGATGTCTCGTACGTTTACTTTATATTGTTATCCTGTATGGATATGAAAGAACAGTTTCGCTTACCGATTTCGACCACGGTGGTAAATCTCCAGAGAAAATTTCCAACAACGCGCGAGATTTTATAATGCACAAGTGTGTGCGCTAACACAAGTGCATTCTCTCTTCCCCCACTCGTGCGATGTCGTGCGATGCCGTGTAGAGACCGATTGGGGGGTATGACTACCATACTCCCTAACAGGTTAGCCCGCTAGCATCTTAGACGGCATCAACACCAGGTTAGTTTGCAGGGCTAAATAGTAGGGGAATAAAAAAAAATTTGGAGCGACGGCAGATCCGACACGACCAGACCAATACCAAGCTCCAAGATCGTACTGAGCATGTATTGATAGAAAAACCGAACATTGGCCCGACCCGGGAATTGAACCCAGGACCTCGTGATCTGCATTCGAACACGCTAACCACTAAACCATAGGCAGGATATGAAGGATGAGGGTTCTAACCTGCAGAAGTGACGCTGCCAGGGCAACCATGGCAACCAACAGCAGATGCTGTTTAGCGTAGTCATGCAGGAGGTTGCCGCAACCTCGCTGGTAAAGCGTCGTGCAGTCGGAGGTGTAGGGCTTCTGTATGGAGTCCAAAGGGCCCTGCCCGCAACAGGAGAAGGGCACGTGTCCAGCAGAACTGTAGTCGTTTGGGCCGCTAACGCCACAGCATTCGAACTGTAAAATATAATGCTGTTTTTAGTTTATGAAATAAAACTTTCACACAAGCGCTTCGGTTCAGATTTTTGGTTAGGACTTCGGCCTCCCTTTCGTTTGAGCTCCATCGCCGGAAATGCAATAAAATATCACGCTTTAACGCTGAAGAAAGACATCGTGAGGGTCTCAGTACTCTAAGGCGTGCAGATTGTACAGATATATGCGCTGTGCTTTTAGAAGTGACGGGTCTCGTCAGGGTGATTACGTATCATACAACAAGCTTGCGATAGGCGTAAATCTCGCGATCTTTACCACCAAACGTCACTTTTGCATCCAAAAAAAAACAAAAGTTACGTTTGATAGCAAAGATTGCAATATTTACGTCTATCGCAAGCCTGTTGCTGACATACTCCATGATGGTCTCAAAAGCGTGTGAAGGCTAACAAACAGCACTTGGCCAGTGTCTAAACCCTACGCCTTGAGAAAAAACGTTTCACAAACTCTAAGGTGATTACTTTTGGTGAACGGTTGGGGTATGCCCCGGAATAACCTTAGATAAGGCGTGACTTATTTAGGCATTCCCTTTTTCATCTGAAGTGAAAACGGGCATTAGTAATTACATTTATAATTATTATAGTATATTTTCTATTCCGTCACTGTTATAGTACGATAGGACAGCAGCTCTGACACGACCCGAAAGAGATGTGTCACGTGCTTTCTTAGGTACTGCAGTCAACTCCAATTTTCAAACTCCGGCCTGTAACTACTTTTTTGATAGAAAAACCCAATACAATGGTCCGACCCTGGAATCGAACCCGATCGCACGATCGTGTCGAACCACTAGACTGTCGGGGTCACTATTTACATATGACATTAGCCTCCCATCGTCATCTTCATTATCATATTATCAACCGATTACCGGCCGACTACAGGGCACGGGTTTTATTCTGCAATGAGAACGGTTTAGGCCGTAGTCCCCCACGATTGGTGGGCTTCACAAGCCCATGAGAAAATTATGGAGAACTCTCAGGCATGCAGGTTTCTCCACGATGTTTTTCTTCACAGTTAAAACAAGTCATATTTTTATTGCTTAAAACCATCAAAACGCACAAAACATTGAAAAGTTCGGGGTTAAGAGTGCCGGGATTAGAACTCAGCGCCCCGAAAGTGGAGCCTACGTCCTAACCACTAGGCTGTCACCTCTACCTCCCATAGTCGGGTAAAAATTACCTTAACGTGTAATCTATCCCATCTGACCGAGTCCACGCTGGCTTCCTTGTTTTCCTTGGTCAGCAGAAAATAGGAAGTCATTGTTGTCTTGATGTCTATCTCGATGTTGTCCCAGACGACCATCGCCCACACAAAACACGAGAACTCTATCACTACGATCAGCATTACAAGCAGACCCGCCTGAAATTAAAAAAAAATAAAAAATATATTACTTGAAATTGAACTTAGCTAGATTTCGTTAAATCGTACATGGACGGGCAATACAAGTTATTTCTGAATTTTCTCTGGACTAAGGACGCGCAACGTCGTCAAAAGTGCCTCCCCGGCGAAGAAGTAAGAGCTGTGCTTTTAGAAGTGACGGGCCTCGTCAGGGTGATTACGTATCACGTACGTATCATAGATCACCATCAAACGTCACTTTTGCATACAAAAAAAAAAAACAAAAGTTACGTTTGATAGCAAAGATTGCAAGATTTACGTCTATCGCAAGCCTGTTGCTGACATACGTAAATTTCGAAATTTATAATTTCTGAATTATCTCTATTCAGGGTCTAGCGGCTTCCAACTTAAAAGACGTGCCGTTAAGCGATTTAGCGTTCCGGTACGATACCATGTAGAAACCAATCAGGGGTATGAGTTTTATATTACTAGGTACGATATCTTTAACAGGTTAGCTCGCTACCACCTTAGACTGTATCATCATATAACACCAAATCGGCTATGGACGGCAATTGAAGTAGAATAAAAAAAACGTTATTGAGCGAACGGAGTTAGTTGTCCAAGTTTACTTGGATTATTATGCACACTATCCAATTGTACAAATATCGGCGAACAGATAGACATAGACGAACAATCCATCTATTGTCCGTCCGTCTGTCTACATGGGACCTTTAACTTTTGGTAGAAGCAAGGCAGGAGTAACAATTTATAAGTTCACAGAAGTGAGTTTACTTCTGTGAATTTATAAACTGTTGTTGTTTAAGTGACCTCGCTCCGCTTGATCGAATAAAATCAATATTCAATTCAAATAGACTTGTGAACAATAGTTATTTATGCAAGATAGAAACAATTCATGAAAGGTGAAATAAATTATTATATCTCAAGATGAATAAAAATCTTTATTTGAACTGCATAAAGACGATATTTAATTATTAATTAGCCTCGAGAAATCTGCACGAACATATTGACGTTCCAACGCGACGCTCGGTTTGTGTTGACCCTTATTCGTCGTAATTTTAAAAATGTTATCGGTTAGAGAACTCTTCGGTAGATGGCGTTAGTAGGAAAGCAACCATATTCGGCCCAGAGAATTCTACCAATTTTTTGTTGATTTTATCAATCGCAATTCTTATTAATATATTCTTATTGTTGCTGTCGATGTTTTGTAAATCGCCGTGAAACTGACATTTAATTATTAGCAAATTGATACTTACTATTATAACATGTATTTGGTGCATGGACTTTGCAGTTCTCCATCCAATCCAAGCTATAGAACATGTGATGATTGCCAACATCAATAGCAGTATAGCCGGATATTCCACACCGACTCCTATGAAGTGACGGTATATAAACAACCGGTACAGAAGATATCCACTCATGCCAAAGAGAACCACTGCTGACATCTATCGGAGAACAAAGGAAACTAGTTGGATAAAATACACACTACCACATGAAGACTTTCTCTAACATGAACCACTACACTAGCGCCAATCAAAAGAGAAAACGTGGCGAAAACTAACACTACAAATTATAAATGTTATTATAGAAAATTTTGTAAAAATCTGCTACGAAAACTGAAAAGTTTTTGTACTAAGTATATATTTTTTAAACAAACCTGTGAGTATACATTTTGTATATGATTAAAACTTGCATATAACAACGATACACTACAAACTCAAAGTGATTCAATGGAAACTTTATTGAGAAAAAAAAAGTGAGAAATATAACAAATCAAATCACATTTGCTAAAGTCATAACTACGTAAGTTTTGAGTGAGATAAAATAAGTTAATATTAACATTTTGATTAAAAATACAAACATGTAAATTGCATAGTGTTTTGTAAAATTTCACCGCAAGTTGTTATGACAACACAAAGACGCTTGTTCAGCGTGTTTTTGTTTAACGGGACACACAAAAAGCCGGACGAGGGTTTAATAAATATAAATAAGTCAGCAAACACTTACAGCGAATAAGAGATTGAAGGTCAACACTAGATATTTCCAGCAATTCGACGATAGAGCCATTGTGCCGCGTTCACATGTCAGAGATCTCGTTTGCAAGCCAAAACATCTAACAAAGCGTTCGCGGCCGTTCCACCTCAGGGAGTGTTTGCAAAGTATCGCTGTATGTTGCTTCGTGAGTTCGTCAGCGTAATCGTAAAGCCACGCATTCACTCGTAAGCTATATTTTGTAAGAATATAATATACTTAATCATTATTCATCAACTCGTATAACAATGTAAATAGGTTACCTTTTTTATCGTACAAAAGTCATCCTGTTTACTATTCATTGGTATAAAAAAATATTAAGAAAAAGGTTACACAAAATGTTTACGGCGAAATTTTCTTATGGAAGTTCACTGATACATTTGTTTTAAACCTAACGTATCGACGACAGAAACAGCTACTGGGGCAGTCCCGGAATGTGGGACCATTCATTGTCCAGATACAGTCATATCATGAAACAATACCTTAGTTTTTGGGCAAAAATAAAACTGGCAATAATATTATTTTCCATAAACTCACAGACAGTGAGAAAACGTTCTGCATTTTAGTTAATAGGTGGTAGGTACTCACCATTCAATCCCAGTCTATGCTCAAGAATCTGGCAACCCTATGTACACCAAAACACTGAAAGCTACCCACATATCGACTCCTCACGGCCGATTAAGCGTTAACGAATTAACACAAATTCTACGTCCCTAAATATTTTCCTAATAATTTGGTACATAAATATGCTTCAGAAATGCAACTTTATGCTTTGTGCAAAAATATTTCAAAATATACTTAGAAACGAAGAATTGGTTTTTTGTCGTTTTCACTAAGTCGGCTGTAATGGATCGACATGTATCTGAAACATTCGTATGTAAATGAATACGTGGCTTTAATCGCGAACAACGGTGGAACGACATACCGATAAAATTAAACCGCCATTTAACTAATAACTATTTACCTTTGCCAATTTGCCAAAAAGTTAACACTAAATAAAAAATAACGCCGATACTCATAGTTCTTAGAACCTGAGTGTTTTTATCCGATTTGATATGTGCATTTCGCGTTATCAGTTTATCGCGTAGATAAAATATATACTGGGTACTACACTAGTCGTAGTAGGTACTGCATGCCGCAACGTAACCTAGTTTTCAGGCGACAGAAGTTGCGTTCTACGTTGGCCCGAAGATGTATTAATAGCTAATGACACTTCTATTTTTGCCCGCTATAACTGTGCTCTATCTTTTGAGATATTGAAGCTTTTTTTGTGTACAACCAGAGCGTCTGAGCTACAAAGTGACCGTAGGTACAACGTTATATTTAATATATTGCATATATTTACGCTGATCGTTATGCTGTCAGCTTTTATACCTGTAACCTAGGACCTGGGTGCTAAGGGGGCATAAAGTATGTTTTTGATTATTTCAATACCGCAGGTATGGAGTACGTAATAAAGTCAAAGTCAAAGTCAAAAATATCTTTATTCAAGTAGGCCCACAGGTGGCACTTTTGATGCGTACATAAGAACTACATGGTAGTGAGATGATGGCGATAACCACATTCGTAAACTTAAAACTAAAGCTACGAGGGTTCCAAACGCGTCCTGGTCTAAGAAGACGCCCACAACAAACTTAGCCGGGTGTTTTTTTTTTTTTTGTTATCACCATCTCACAATGTCATTTTAAATTATTAGAAGAGCAACCTGGTTAGAGCAATAATTTACACCCAAGCTTTTTTATCGTTTACGTAGTCCTTTATACTATAATAGGACTTTTCTATAAGCTTACGTTTAATACAAACTTTGAACTTTTTAAGACACATCTCCAAGATGACAATTGGTAGTTTATTGTAGAATTGTATGCAATTTCCTTTAAACGAATTATGAATTTTATGTAACCTAGTATATTGCACTGTAATAAGTTTTTTGACTACCAAAATGAAATAACACCTTAATATATTTTCCATTAAATAAACTATTCATATTTCATGATTATGCTGGACCATTGTTCTAATGCCCGCCCGAAATAATTTCTTTTTTAGGTAATATCCATGAAACTTACTACTTTGGCTCTTAATTTAAGATACAGAAATATGTGTATTACTGTTCTTCCCCCAAAGGAGTTGAATAAGGAATGACTGGCCGTCTGAGAAATACACACAGCCTAAACCGCTGGTATATTATGAAAATTAAGCTTAATTTGCTAAACTCCGCGAACAGCAGCAGAATCTGTATGGTGTAATTTATAATTACTTCAATCCGTATACCCCACACCAAACAGATCCTCGGAAATGTATCCTCTAAGCACGTTTCGCTCCGAAACCGGAGTATCCTCAGGAGATGTTGACTTTACAATGAATAATTCTTAACAAATTACACCATACAGATTCTGCTGGTGTTCACAGAGTATAGCAAATTAAGCTTAATTTTCATCTTAATATATATAAATCTCCTGTCACGATGTTTGTCCGCGATGGACTCCTAAACTATTTAACCGATTTTAAATAAAATTGGCTCACCGTGAGCAGTCTGGTCCAACTTAAGAGATAGGATATCTTAGATCTTTAATTATAGTCGCAATTTTATTTTATTGCAAATTATTTGTCACATGTTATATATATATATATATATATATATATATGTATATATATACTACAATACTCACTTAAGGCTAAGCGATACTGAATACTTTAAAAACAAAATCAAACGCAGACGAAGTCGCGGGCAACAGCTAGTAATATATTATGGATTTCCGCAAAGTAACGTCTGCTTCTATCCAATATACTAAACCGCTGGTTTTAGAGACATGCATTATATAGGTATCCACAAAACACACCACATTTTTTTTTAAATTTCATTTTTATTCCATTTTCATTAGAAATTCCATCCCTAAGAAAATGAAATGGGGGGTTGTAATGTTAAAACTTTCTGTTCTACATTTAATATTTTTAGAAAATTTCAATCTGGGAAAGCTTAGGGATTAGCCCAATCTAGATTTTTTTTGGTCTGTCTGTCGGCCTGTTTGTAAGTATTACGCGGAAACTACTGAACGGATTTGTGTGTAATTTAGTAGAATAGTATAGCTGATACTCCGGGTTTACATTTAAGCTATTTTTATCCCAAAATACAATAGACGATTAAAAAGACGATTTAAAAACATAACTCTGCCTTATTTAAAGTGATTTGAATAAAACTTTTTTGGAAGATGGTAATCTTTTGTCCAGTTATTACAGTCTTACTGGTTCATTTATAGGTATATCTCTACATTAAAGACTTGTGATTTGCGGAACGTATATATATATATATTTATTATAAAGTTTATTATGAATGCAATTGAGCAAAGAAGAGGCTCTTAGTTGTTCGTGAGAGATTTGTCTATTAGACTACAATGGTAATTTTATTTCTTCGAAACCTGAGATCTTGGATTAGGTTTAGAACTTCTATGGATAGTGATATTCCTTATGACATGCGGCTGTGGATTTGGCCAAAGACCCGGAGCAAAATTTACCCTATTCAATACCGAAGATAGCCCGGACATCAAACTATACGAGATTGGTAAGGCTCTCAAACAGCTTTAGAACGGCTCCCGGTGACGATAGGAGAACCGCAGAAATTCTAAGTGCGGTTGGCAAACCGATATTCAAGATCCTTCAGTTTGATTCCGTTATTAAATGAATAATAAATAAATAAAAAATATATAATCATGTGTGTCGTGTGTTTGTGTGTGTCTGTCAGTGGCATCGTAGCTCCCGTATGGATGAACCGATTTTCATTTGTTTTTTTTGTTTGAAAGGTGAACTAGGCGGGAGTGTGCTTAGCTAGTAGAATACCATACACGATGACAAAATTCAAATCCAAGATGGCGGCCATTACAAAATGGCGAATATTTTTTTCTGTATCAGGTTTTAAAAATTTTTAATTTATGACCTACAATTTATATCTACAAAGTTTTTAGAGGTACATTATTTTTTTCCTTTCAGACTTCTCTCTGTGAAACCGAAAAACTAATCGTTTTTTAGTTAACCACTGCCACGGATTTTATTGAAAGAAAAAACAGCCCAAATATCACATGCAAAATCAACTGACTCCTGTTGCTTTATTAGGTACGCGTAGCGTAGCGTAGGTGCTATGCACGTATCAGTCTTTTATCTTCAATAGGGTTGTCATATGTAAATACATAGAAAGGTTTAACTTAGTTTCTATGGAAAAATAAATATGCTTCTTATGATTTAATAATTTTACAGGAAGATTCCTCATAAAATATACTTATTACTTATCGACGGCTGATTTGCGCTGTGGGCAGCGACCCTGCTTTCTGAGTCCAAGGCGATGGTTCGATTCCCACAACTGGAAAATGTCATTGTGATGAACATGTATGTATGTTTTTCAGTGTCTGGGTGTTTATCTCTATATTATAATTATTTATGTCAATTATTCATAAAAATATTCATCAGTCATCTTAGTAACACAAGCTACGCTTACTTTGGGACTAGATGGCGATGTGTGTATTGTCGTAGTATATTTATTTATTTATTATGCATGCTTCAACAGTATTTCTTAATTCGCTTACACGTTGTATATTGAAGTGTAAAACGGATAATTTTGTAGGAAGGTATACAAAAGGAAGAAAAAAAAACACTTAAGCGAGATCATTCATTTAATTGCTTGATCCTGCAATTGAAGATGTTTAACCAATTAACATTCTCACTGCTGTACGGTTCTCGTATGCGTCTACAATAGAAACTGAACACGTCTTACCATTTATAATAATTGCTACATTTCCTTTATTATGCATCAACGATGTTGCTGGATTGATCATTATTGTAAATTACAATGTCGAAAACTATATATTTAGAGTTTTTTTTTAATTTTTTTTTAATTTTACTACAATTTAGCCGTTGATTGCAATCTCACCTAGAGGTAAATAATGATGTAGTCTGAGATGGTAGCGGGTTCACTCGTTAGGGACTATGGCAGTTATATTAAATAAATAAAATTAAGAACATTCATTCACCCTGTACACGACTAATATAGAAGTATCTAAAACCACTCCACTTTACGAGTGTTTCTCGAACAGGCTTTTAGTCACTTCATACCATTTAGCAGTTGACAGTAATTATTTTACCTCTAATGTTCTAAGCGTTTACCATAAAATGTAAAAAAGTTTGTGAGCTAGCAAGAATCCGCGGGTGTGAAGTGAGACTCGCGCGGGGCGTTTTCTCTGTTTTCGGACACAATGCACTGCATGCAATAATGCGTTCTAAATTCTGTGATAAAACCATGAGAGAGGAGGCTGGTGGACGTAAACGGGATGCGGATGATTTCTGGAATACCCAAGCGGATTAGAACCTACCTATCCACTTTCCAAAAAGCCTACAGGATATCGGACAATCTTCTCCATTCCGCTTATCCTAAACATATAAAATTAAACGATGTACGAAGAAACCAAGCGCCTACCCGATTTAAGGAGCTGGCGAACGATGTATTTCCCTCTCACTTTCGCAACTACCTTCATCCTGTTAAAATCGTGTAACCAGTGCACGCGCATTTCGATACATCGTAAAATTTCACTCCCATGATTTTAGATAACGCCTAACGCCGATAAAGAAGCATACCTTAAAAAAAAAAAAAAACTGTACTATGTACTGTGTTTTATGTATCAAACAGTGAGCTTACAAAATATAGTAACATATTAAATCAATAGTATCAAAACTAACATCTATATACCCTAATTTATAAAAAAAATACATTATTGTAGTGTACACAACGATCTACGGCGTTAGGAAAGAAAATGGATAGGAATCGAAAAAAGTAACATAAAGTACAAAATTGTAATTCAACATCATCAACATTAATTGTCAACTTTCGGCGCTCTCTAGTCATTGTGGATTTTAATTTATATGTGCGTGAAAAAACCGACAGTCGAGGGATCAATTATTTTCTTCGTTAAAACGAATTTTTATTCTTTATACCATTGACAAGGCATAGTCCGAATATCGCTGTGACCACCTGGAAATTAAAGAAACATTGATCTGTGACAGATATTTTATAAAATTTATTTCATAAAAGTACATTATAACACGAGTATGGTAAATTGTATTTTACAGTCGAGGCGGTATTATGCTATGAGAAAGTCGAACGTGGGATGCGCGTTTCATACGATGTTTTTCGCCACACTTGCGAGGACGAGTTCTACAATACGGAGCAACTTTTTTTTTATCTGGAACAGTCCATCGTCGTCATAAAAAAAGTAAAAAGAAGTAAAAAGGAAATACAGGAGATCAAAACCTTCTAGGTTCGACCGCGATATTTTTAATTATAATAATACAGCATAAAAAACCCCATATAACAGCGCACACGGCTACGCCAAGTTATAGTTTCAGTAGAACTTTTTGTGACAGAGCTCGCACGGAAAAGTAGGTAGCTTAATCCGCCATCTTTATTTCTACCGCCAAGCAATATAGCTGCGTTCCGCAGGGACAATCTTGCTATCACTGCTGTCAAACGTCACTTTTGTTTATTTATTGTATGGAAAAGTGACGTTTGACAGCAGTGATTGCAAGATTTACGCCTGCCGCGAGCCTGTCGCGAGATACGTATCACCCTGCCGGTCTGAAGACGGTGGTAATTGGTTGCCGGTGTAATTGCACGGGCAATTGTCACATAAGGCTTTATAACACCTAAGCCTCAGGTTGATGGACACAGGGCGTCACTTTGTAGGACGTTCTTGCACGCCCTGCAAAGTGTTGTATATAAACGATGGTTTTACCCTAAAAATCAGATGGACCATGGTCCGTTAATTCATTACTATAAAAATATAATCAACACGTTACCTGGACACTAACGAAGCCAATGGCAGCTCCTAAGACCAGGGTAAAATAATCTTTAACCTTCGTCCAGCAGCCCTTATGGCCCTTCTCGACTTTGCATCTTTCGTTCCCGTCAGGGCAACAATTTTTTGGCAACAATGTACTGTTCATAACGGTGTAATCTGAAGGGCCGTTGATCCCGCAGCAGTGAAACTGAAACATATTATTATAAATGAGCTCTAAGCTTAATGTGTGACATCCAGGTAAAAATTAAGCAGTGTTACTTATAATTTACCTAATAATTTAAAATAAATTTTGAATTTGGAACAATTGCAAGTGCAGTACGCAGGCAGCAGTACAGTATATGTAAATATCTTTACGTCTATATTAATATTATAAAGAGGTACAGTTTGTGAGTATGTAGGGTGGTGGGAATAAAGCGTTTTGAGATCAGTAATATTCAAAAGAAAGTGGACTGTATTGATAGGCAAAAAAGAAAGATGCATAAAGATTAGGAAAAACACGTGAAGGACAATTAATCTGGAAAAGTAATTAACTCACGGTACCCCTTCTAGAATCCAGCGTGTCACTTATTTCACTTACACACAATAAAGTTCACCACCACAATACTCAATAAGGCGTTATGCGAAACGATATTAATTTATATAAATTTGTAACTCATACGGCCATGTTTTTTGTTCTCACGAATAGTACGTGCGACGGTAGACGGAGGTCGAGTTTTTGTTCACAAATTTGCGAATTTGCGAATCACAAATTTTTAATGAGAGGGAAAGAGATAGTGCCCAATTAGTAATTTTTAATAGAAGCGTTTTGTTTCGGCACATATTTTGATTGCCATATTAAAATTGTTTCCTATTTTCTGTTACCATAGGGGTTAATCTAAATATACCCGAAACCTAAAAAGACTTTTTCATAGAAGTCAGATTTGCAAATTAAGTCTGAAAAAAACGTGCGAACGACAAAGTTCCTTGCGAACGCTGCTTTAACCGATGAGAGATGAAATATATAACGCTGATCATATACCTATGATTAAATGGTTGAGCTTGACGATTGACGGGATCTGGTGAAAAGTTAGACATTTGCTTTGTTTAACTTTTATCTTCAATGTAAATGTTTTTATTTGAAAAAATATATTCAGTTATAAAATTTGAAATAATGCAAAAGTTCCACAATTAAGAACTTATCATGCCATTTTTATTGCGCTATTTTATGTTTATGTGTGTGAGTGTTTTTGAGTGCGTGCGTGTGTTGTTTGCGGTGCATGCGGGGTTGTTGGTAACAAAAAATGTTATTTGGTAACGGGTGTCTAATAGTTTTTTTTATTTCACAGTAGGTAGGTTATGGAGCCAGTTACTAGTTATCGATTTGCACTAGGTATATGATCAGCGTTCATTATAAATGTTAAAAATCAAGTCACCTCACCTCTTTTTGTACCGTTAATGTTAATTGAATCAGTATCAGTTTATCCGTAGTAATCTCCTTTAATACCATTGGTGGTAAATTGTCGATTTCACCATTAAATTTTGCCAACATCTCGGAAACCTTGCCTATTGTAGCGGCTAATGAATTCATTTTGTTGTTTATTATATTATCTCTTTGCGTGTACACCACCACCCCCGCCGCCACTTCTATAATGATGATCACAATCAAGCTGACCGCATACTGAAATTGAGTTTTTTTTATTAGTGTATCAAAGCCTACTACTGCTGACCGAATTCACCTATTTATTTCTCTAAATCTTAAAATTAAAATCATTATCAACCCATAACCGGCCCACTAAAGAACGGTGTCAGTTTCCACCGTGGGCTGGCCAAGAGACTTCACACGCCTTTGCGAACAATATGGGGAATTCTCAGGCACGCAGTTTTCCTCACGATGTTTTACTTCAGCCTTAAAGTAAGTGATATGAAACTACCATCTGATTGAAAAGGAGCAAAAGTGAAAATTTATTTAAGCGAGTTCTTTTAATAAACCTACATTCGGCTTTGGCTTAAACGCCCGTACTTCCGGAAATATAGAGGGGCTTGAGATCGAAATTTGTCCCCTAACGAAGAAGACCGAAGTCTCATCCACTAGACTAACAACGCTCACAAAATACAGAATAAGGAAAATACTCATATCCTCGATGAAATACTGTTTTCAAAACTGAGAGGCGTAATAGTTGGTGTTTTTTCAGGCACGTCAGGCTTAACACCTACGTCTCAGGTTGATGGACACAGGGCTGCATGTTGCCGGACGAGTTCCTCATATTCGTTGCGAGGTTTGCTCTTGGCATGTCTACATTGTGTACTGTATACTCCTTACTGTTTCTTTTCCTGTATGTTATACGTGCAATAAAGTGTTTCTTCTTTTTCTTCTTCTCTTTTTATAGGCAAGGCAACCTGTTTGCATCCCTCCATCTGTTTGGTCCGTCAATTGTTTTCTTCATATCAACCCATTACCGGCCAACTACAGGGCACGAAAGGGTTCAGCCGTAGTCCACCACTGTGGCCCAGTGCGGATTGGTGGACTTCAAACACCTTCGAGAACATAATGGATAACTCTCGAGTATTTAGGTTTTCTCACTCTCTCTCTCATGTTTTGTTTCACCGTTGGAGCAAGTGATATGTTAATTGCTTAAAGCGCCCATAACTTAGAAAAGTTAAAAGAGTTAGCCGGGCTTAGTAACTCGCTCCCTAGAAAGTGAAGTCGAAGTCCTACCCATTGGGCTATCACCACTTACCCATTTAGTAATAATCAATAATCCCTACCATTAGAACCATACAATGGCTCTCGCTGATCGCTCCGCAACACCCCATGAATGAGATGAAGAA
This sequence comes from Pararge aegeria, assembly GCF_905163445.1. NCBI lineage: Eukaryota > Metazoa > Arthropoda > Insecta > Lepidoptera > Nymphalidae > Pararge > Pararge aegeria. Next base: position 17,433,958 of record NC_053185.1, on the reverse strand, counting down.
CATAACTGCACCGACCCCGATGATACCCCATGCTACTATTTTAATTGCCTCTGGAGATAGTAATTTCAACATGGGCGCCAGCTGTACGAATTCAATGACGAAAGGCAATTTCATTAGAATAGACACTCCCAGGACCAGCAATGCCGCACTAAGTAGCTGAAACAAAGTGTCAAAATCAAATTTCCTGCATTGGATAGAAGCAGGCATTACTTTGCGGAAATCTATGATATATGTAATATGAAAATTAAGCTTAATATGCTATACCTACTCCGCGAAAAGCAGGTGAATCTGTGTGATGTAATTTATAAATTCAAACAGATCTTCGGCAATGTACCCTCTACGCACTTTACAATGAATAATTGTTAAGAACAAAGAACATTAACAATTATTCATTGTAAAGTCAACATCTCCCGAGGATGTTCCGTTTCGGAGCGAAACGTGCGATTAGGTAACATGATGTTAAAAAATAGCAATCTGCTGAGTTTCTTGCCGGCTCTTCTCGGTAGAATCTGCCTTCCAAACCGGTGGTAGATTCACAACAAATAGACTGACTTAACTTTTTAAAAGTGCTTATAAACTAGGCCCACTTGAAGTAAATGAATCTTAAATGTTTTGAATTTTAATACCACTTCAAGGAGATATTGTACCCACGATGCCGGCAGCATTGCCCCTTCTAATGGCTAAAATAACTCATTTTGCATGTTTGCGGCCTTCTCGGCGCTGATAAAAGCCGCACCCACCGTTGAGGAGGTCGTCACCGTTCAGCACATAGTGCATGGCATTGCAAACAAGCGATCTTCCCGGCCTTTCAGATTTTGTGTCCTAAGCAATCATCTCTTAGAGTGAAACTTAAAATATTTAACTCGTGTGTAAAATACTACTTTATGGGTGCGAGACGTGGAAGAACACAGTTAATTTGACACGCGTTCTCCAGGTATTTGTTTATCGATACCTACGAAGTATGTATTTTAAAATTTGGATCGACGGATTTGTGAAGACTGTGCCGAGAAGATCCAATTGAAATCCAAATACATACCTGCAAATGGAAGTGGATTGGTCATACCTTGCGGAGGAACCAGGGCCACCTGCCCAGACAGGCTCCAGGAACCAGGGGAAGTGTTAAAGGGGAAGACCAAAACAAACCTGGCGCCGAACTACCATAGCGGAGATGCAGAAGATTGGCCTTACCTGGAGTGAAGCGCATGGCCACAAACAGGTCGAAGTGGAGAAGTGTTGTGCCTGCCCTTTGCCCCAAAAGGGGGACGTAGGGCGCAAAGAAGAAGCACCCCTAATGGTATATTCAATGTATCCCTAATGTTATACTTGAATTTGAATGTTACTGAGTGAAAGAAGGAAACTCACTCAATTCTACTCACTTTTAGTTTAATTATTACTTTTTTCGTGATTGAAAATTATTATTATTAAATATTTCGGAAAGCGCAGGATTTGAACCACTATCTCTCGGGCAATGGCGGCAGCCCCTGTGTGCACGCTTTGATTCTTGTGTCTTTTGATCTAAATACCAAAATTCATCAAAACCCGGTCAGCCATCTTTCCATGAGAAGTTAAAATCTCGTACCCTACATCACCAACTTCAGTACTTACTTATATTGTACTTTCAAAATAGGTTTTTGTTTTTTATGCTTATATTTTTTATCCCGTAGACCGTTCTGAATTGCATCAGAATTGTTTTATACAACGTTATAGACTCATCATAATAATGCCTAATGTCATCCAGGTGACATTTAGGCATTTAGGTATCCTTAAAAGAAATAACAGTCTCATTTACAGTACTCACCACGATCGCCAGGTTAAAAAAGAACAGCACGTATTTCATAAAATTGTCTCCACACCCTAAACGAGCCATAGTGATAGATAGACTAGAATTTCCAGTTTTAACAATCTTTAATAATGTATTTGTGCGCCAGGACAACTATTGCCAGCGCTGTATTTGAACTCCAAAAGAGGAATTCAATTTGGGTAGTGGGAGATTAATATTATAACAAATATTTTTCCTTTCCCAAAATAACTTGTACGTACGTTTTCCTGCTTTACGCAAGCATATAAACACAGTTTGCTTGCGCATAGTTGAAAGTGCCTACCTAAATATTTTATTGTTACAATAACTGTTGCCCCTTATCTTTGTCTGTCTTCAGAAAATACTATTTCAGCAGAAAATTACTCAAAAGCCTGCTTTTGTAGCTATAGATATATTTCGGAGAGTGTGCTCAAGAACGGTTTGATCTAGTTCCCCACTCGCCTTTTTACCATCGAACCGCGAGGCACCGTAAGGATCTGCATCCCTACGTGGTCGATATACCGCGGCCGCGTACGAAGCGCTTCGTATCTTCGTTTCTGATCCGAACCGCTAGGATCTGGAATGCCCATCCAGCTTCCATTTTCCCCAATACCTACAATATGAGTACCTTCAAATCAAGAGTGAAAATGCATCTTAGGCCGCATCATCGCTTACCATAAGGTATGATTGTAGTCAAGCGCTCGTCTATAATATATAAACATAAATATATATATATATATATATATAATAAATTTAGTCCGATCCCGCGGGCAAGTACAAATTGGTACCTACTAGCTGACTGCATTGTTGGGCATATGGTTATTTATTGATAATTTTGACGGCCGATTGGCGCAATGGGCAGCGACCCTACTCTCTGAGTGACCCTACACTCTGGTTGATGAACATGAATATTTTTCAGTGTCTGTCATATTATATTTTATTTATTTTTTTATTTATACTCTTTATTTGTACACCACTCAAGCAAAGAAACAAGACAAAAAAAGAACAAACACATGAAGAATGAAGCAGGATACAAAAGGCGGCCTTATCGCTAAGTAGCGATCTCTGCCAGGCAACCTTAGGATTAGGAAAACTAAAAAGAAAACAAATAGGTGGGGTACACTATTTAGTACATACATACAAATATCTACATACTAATACATAAACCAGACTACACAAATAAAAAAAAATTAAAAATACTATTGATAAATATAAAAAAAATAAATATACTAATACATATCCTAATATACCATAAATACTTCAATATGAGTTTGAGTAGATAAATAAATAATAATAAATAATAATAGTCGTCTTTACTGAGCGAGATGAATGAGCCTTAACAGCATTTTTAAATATGCCCAATGACTTCGACTGTCTTATGATCAATGGGAGTGCATTCCACAATTCAGTAGCTTTGACAGTGAACGAATGCTTATAAAACTTCTATATTATATTTACACAAATATTCTCCATTTATCTTAGTACCCATAACACATGCTACGCTTACTTTGGGGCTAGATTATATTTAGATTTAGATATTTTTGACGGCCGAATGGCGCAGTTTGCAGCGACCCTGCTTTCTGAGTCCAAGGCCGTGGGTTCGATTCCCACAACTGGAAAATGTTTGTGTGATGAGCATAATGTTTCTCAGTGTCTGGGTGTTTATATGTATATTCTAAGTATTTATGTATATTATTCATAAAAATATTCATCAGTCGTCTTAGAACCTATAACACAAGCTACGCTTTCTTGGGGCTAGATGGCGATGTGTGTGTTGTCGTAGTATATTAGTTGATTTATTTATTTATTTAGATGTTGATATGTGTATTTTCGTAGTATAATTATTATTTTATTCAATAGCCTATAACCGTCCACTGCTGGACTAAATGCTCCCCCAACTTCGCTTCGAAGGGAGGTTTTTCGGGGACAGCTTCAGACGGGTTGGTGATCGCAGATGGAGCTAATGGCATGGAGGACGCTGCTGCCCGCCCTTCGTTCTATCCCCTTAGTCGCCTCGTACGACACCGTCATGCTCATTTAAACCGCTAAGCAGCATTGATTGGTCTGAAGGGCATGGTTACCGGTGTAATTACAGGCACATGGGGTTATACTTACGCCTCAGCTTGATGGACAGAGGGCCGTATGTTGCAGGAATACTTTCTTGCATGCCCTGCTTATGTGCCTTGTTTATAGGCAACGGTGTACTACTTACCATCAGGTAGACCATCGGCCTGGTCCAACTTTCACTAGAAAGAAAAGTGAGTTCGATTCCCAGATCATGGCATACGGAGTATTGGGTTTACTGTCAAGAAATCCCCATTACCAATCCGAAGTTAGGAATTGTCGCTTCGAGAGGTCACGGCTATTATCAAGTAGCGTGTTAATCTATATATATAAAAATGTTATGTTGGTTTGTGTACGCTTCAAAAACTCAAAAAGGTCTGCACCGATCGAGCTAAAATTTTAGCATGATATATAAGTGCATACGCATCAAGGATTGTTTTTATCTATTTTTCTCAAACATTCAATCAAGAATTCAGCGAAGCGTGGCAGGGTACAGCTAGTACTACATAGTTATAAAGCCCGCGAACATTTTTTTTATTCCACTACAAGTTTTCCCTTTGACTGGAATCTCAGTTTAAGGTAAGTAGTACTTACCTTAAAGTGAGATTCTTACGCTGGTACTAAAAAAAAGAAAGTATTATTTTTATTACGAAGAGCGGAGGAACCAGGGCCACGTTCCAAGACAGGCTCTTGACTGGGGAAGACTAAAACAAACCTGGCAGCGAACTACCATAACTGAGGCGCAGAAGACATGGCCACAAACAGGTCGAAGTTGAGAAGTGTTGTGCCTGCTCTTTGCCCCAAAGGGGGGGGACGTAGGGCGCAAAGAAAAAGCACCCCTAATGCTACATTCAGTGTATCCCTAATGTTATACTTGAATTTTAGTTATACGTCATTTTAGTTATACGGCCGCCAGCAAGCATAATGCCTAACCGAACAATTATTATAAATTCGTATGAGTGTTCGATAGTTTAATAAATAAATAATTATTATTTTATTATTTGAAATTCGTATGAGTGTTCGATAGTTTGACGACTTCAAGTGGCAGCTTTCACATTAATCGCATAATGTTTGCGATCGATGACACCAAATTGCACTACCTATTAGGATCACTGTTTATAACATTAGCTGGAAATTGGGGATACAATATATAATATAAATAATAATATAATACGGGCAGAATCCGCGAGTAGATCTCGTAAGATGACGAAATTAACTTAATAATATTCGCATAGACATAAATCTTTTACCAGTGCATCTGGCAACGTCTCGATTGGGACGACTTTAATTACTCTCCTCAATTCTTCTTTAATTTCAGCACTAATTGGACCAGCTTGTTGCGCCGTACGAAGCATTGCCCGGGCTTTATCAATATTACGGTTCGTCATTGCAAGAATTGCTAATACAGCCCATCCATCTGCTAGCAAAGGTTCTGTCTCCACTGCCGCAGCAGCCCACCTTTCGGCTAATTTCTCTTTCCCCGTCTTTGCATATATACGACTGATAACTAATGCTGAATGAGGCGACGGCGCAACTTTATGGGCCCTTGCAGCACGCTGCAATGCCACTCTCGGATCGCTTTTGAGTAAACCTAAGGCTCCTCGCTGAAGCAACAACGGCAAGGTTTGCGCCCCTGCACGATCAGCTTCTAAAAGCGCAGTATCACATGATCCATCCCATCCTCGCAAGCACGTCAAACAAACTGCTCGTATTTGAGACATTTGTGCAGATGGACCGTACTGCTTTATCCCTTGCTCTATAAGTTCTAATGCTTTTTCTAATTCGCGTTGTAATATAAGTGACGCAGCTCTTATATAGAACATGTCAACGGTAGGCTCATTCTTGAGATCATACCGAGAACCTCGGACTACACAGCCATCTTCGACACATTGAATAAGTCTTTCACTAAATTTGTAGCATCTCAAACAAAGAAAAAATGCTGCGGCGACCAACATAGGGTTTTTGATGTCGATTATGGCAGGTATCCAAAAAGTTTCCTCTTCACCGCTTGTTTCGACCCATCGTTGTAGGAATTTTTTCCATTCCTTGGATACCTCGTATGCCTTTCGCATTTTCCGTGCCGCTACAAAAGCTGCGTAACTATTCTGATTGTAATGGTGTAAAGCGTGCAAGGCCGCCCAGCCCACAGCACCTGTAGTACCATCTGACGTATCGCCCTTAACAGCAACGCGAAAAGCTGCAGACGCTATCTCATAAGATTCTTCTTTATAAAACTCTGAACCCCCAAATGTCCATAACAAGTATCTATTTCTAGTTTGTGCACTTAGAGCTCGCAGGAGATAGGTTCGAGCTTCGGAATCGTTTTTTATTTCCAAGCAACGTAGACACTTTGAAAGCAAAACCCTTGGATGATGTGGAACAGCTGCTAAATTATTCTCTATATGTTCTTCTGCTATTCTTATATCACCAGCTAAACGATTTCTTACAGCTGCAATACGTGACGTAGAACGTGGAGGTGGTGGTTGCGGCGCAAATGACGATGTTACCGCACCTCGGACAGCTGCGTGTTGGGCAGTGACGGTGTCTTGCCATTCAAGAAAAGAACATTCCCCTGGCGGAAATTGTTTAACAAGAGCCCTCGTTCTTGTAAGAAGACGATTAGCTGCTGTTCGCTTAATGCTTTGGTTCATCTGTACTTTACCTCTACATGATAGACCACTTAATTCTTTATGTACAGCCAGAGCACCAGCCTCTTTCCGTATGCGTCTAACGTCCAGTGGAGTATCATCAGGAACGGATTCTACGTATAACTCATTCGTGGGTGCAGCAAAACCATCAGGAGGGGGAAAGCCTAAGACTTCAAAAAGCGACGACATTTTAGCTTTAGCACTTAAAGAGTCAAACAAATCAAATCTTATAACAATATATGCAGCATTTCCAGAATCATCGGACACAAAATTTGACTCTCGAGCGCTTACGGGTTTAGCACTAGCTGGAGGTAGCTCTAACAAAGCTCCAGTGCCTTCGGGCAAATTAGATTCACTGTAAAATAAAAGTCTCGCGCAGGTTGTAACACCGAATTGCCCAGGTTCCAATAGTACACCCGCATCCACAAAAGCCATATATCGACCTCTTACGTCAATTTTTCCAACTTTAGGTACACCTGCAATTTCGATCAGGAACGGTGCCTTAAGTCTCTCGCGTAAGTTGGTTGAGTCGACAAGCACACGCGTCATAGAATTCCAATAAACTGAAGTACAAGCATCAGTTTCCATGAGTTCAAAATCATCTGCTACAAATTTATCTTCTGAAGGAACATTAAATGCAGTATTTGCAGCTAAACCACCGTTACACGCAGATGCCCACACTACCTTTTTAGCATTCGAGTTACTTAAGGACATACCAAATTTCGCCGCTTGTGGGCTTTGAATATCATTTAATGCTATCGCACTTAAATAAACTGTTCCTTCTTTGGTCGTCGGAAAACAATGACCAGATATCATAGTAAGAATTAAAGGAATTTTATCACGTTCAACTCCACCCTCGATCTTTGCAGATACTTCCACTGCACAAACTGTTGATAAGCCGGTATTTATATTAACTAGTCGAACTTTTGTAAATAATTCTTTTTCGCCTAAAACCAATGGAAACAAATCGAAAGTTGCTCCAGCGTGGTTGTCGGCACAGACCAGAGGATCTGGATCTTTGGTTCCTTTTAAACCAACAATTCGAACAAGAAAAATTAATGGTTTATCAGCTAATATGCTTTGACTGTATGATCGGTTTAAATCGACAGATAGCTCTGATTGTAGTGTTACATTTTTATGCCATTTAGTTTCATGAATAACCTGGCCATTAAATAAAGTTAGAAAATTCCACTCTCCAGGGCCAAAACCATCTCCCTTTAGAATCAAAGAAAGACTCACATAACTTGGTGAATGTAAATCGTTTTCACTATATACACTCGACTTCTCTATGAGTGGACATTTTTGCCCTTTTGCAGTCATTTTTAAATATTTCAAGATTTCTTTATCGTCTGTGAACAAAATAATCGCAGTCGGCGACCACAGCAATCTAAGATGAGCATCTATTACAACTGAGATCGTATCTATTCGCGTATTGATTTTTCGTAATAGCGGTAGTTTCTACAGATCCTACAGATCCTCTACAGATTTTTCTAGGAATGTTGACCACTGCCCCCTACAATTTTATTACAATGTTGTTGACTTGGCACCTACTTTACACAGCAATGTTGACAGGTTCCTTTGTGTCTAATACACAATGTCTGAGGCTTCAATCAATCCATCAATGTAATTTGTGTTCAGATTCTTATTGATTGTATTTTAAGTCCTGTATCTAAGGATTGTATAATCTATGTCTTTAAGGAAGATAGCATGAAAATCAACTAAAATACTTTTATAATATTTTAAAAGCTTATTTTGTTAGAGACTACTCTGAGATATCAAGTATAAGTCTGAGTATGTATCGAGATAAGACAGTTAATAAAATATTTTTTGTAGATCGCGATGATATAAAAAGGTATAACAAAAGTGTAGTTTAAAATGCTCAAGTGTTCTAGATCGAGATTATGGTCTTTCAAATCAAGCTTTTAATATAATGTTCAGATCCGTCAGTTTTGAATATAAAACAAATAACATCTTTAGAGATATCTACAAATAGCAAAGACAGCCCCTGCAGATTTGTCAACTTGTCAATCGAATAGTATCGTATTAATCTGTGCAATCGAATTACAAAAGTCAAAATATGTCAGTGTCAATTTTTTTTGTTTGATTACGATCTTCGACGTGTTGTATTTTGATTTCATTATTTAAAAGAAATCGGCATTTTATAATTTGTCTTTATTTAATTGCAACTTTTAACTTTGATTTCACAACATACATTTTTAAAAATAAAATGTTTAATGATGTATACTTTACTCCACGGATTTTATAAATATGTTGTTCAGAAAGACGAATATTTCGTGTTGATATTAGGACTGGACAATGCGGGGAAAACGGTAACTATAGTTAAAGACTACAGATTCAAATTCTATAAAATTTTATATTCATTAAGAATGACCAGAACAGGTAGTGTAATGTTGTGCAATTTTATAAGGTTTTTTATCTTAATTTATGCAATTAAATCCAACTACTAGATTGAAATTTATATATTTTAAATATAAATAAAATCACAAAATTGAAAGAAAGAACTAAGTTTTAATTTTTTTTCATTATATTCAATTAACAACCTATAAAAGTCCACTGCTTGACTAAGGGCCTCTTAACAGGAGGGTTTGGCCTGTAACACCATTTCTGATCATTGACTAAAATTACACTGCCTGTTCCGATCACTGATCATGATACTTTAGTCAGATGACTATCGCAAATAAGAAAAGCTGATCCTGTATCCAAACTTTCTACCAGTACTTAACTCGCAAAATAGTAATTTCTTATTGTTGAGGATAGCAAGCCTAATTTTAGAATAGAAGCAGGCATGACAATGGTTAAGTACACAATATACAATATAAGTTAACCTAAATTAGCTATAATCCCCATCAACTAGTCAAAGTACAGTTTAATTTACAGATAACCCAAACAAAAACAAATAATATGTTACAAAATATCCACTACCCAAGCATCCTAGAAAGAAGTTGATTTCACAGCGGACTGTAATTGATAATTAGCAACTTCATGTTGAAGTTTTGACGGCCGACTAGCGCAGTGTGCAGCGACCCTGCTTTCTGAGTCCAAGGCCGTGGGTTTGATTCCCACAACTGGAAAAAGTTTGTGTGATGAGCATAAGTTTTTTTCAGTGTCTGGGTGTTTATATGTATTTTCTAAGTATTTATATATATATAATTCATAAAAATATTCATCAATCATCTTAGTACCCATATGTGTGTATTGTCATAGTATATTAATTCAAAGTGCACAAGTGTTAAGTTATTGCTATTATATATTACTGGTAAAACAATAACTTCATCGCAATTAGTTAAAGTAGAGCTTATTATAACATCATAATGCCGGAAGCATTCTTATAATTAAAAACTGAAAATCAACATGCTGATGATGATAATTAAAATTATGTTTTATTTCAGACTTATTTGGAGGCAACCAAAACAAAATACACAAAAAAGTATAAAGCAATGAACCCCAGTAGAATAACAACCACAGTAGGCTTAAATATAGGTAAAATAGATGTAGATGGAGTTAGACTTAATTTTTGGGACCTGGGTGGCCAACAGGAATTGCAATCACTATGGGATAAAGTAAGTATTACTACATATACAAGTACTGTTTTGAAGAGTTATGTGCTTTTTTTTTTAGTACTATTAAGGGTTAATGCGACAGAGCTTATCCGTGAAGAATTTTTGCAATGTAACAGCGAAATAGTCAAATATTTCTTTATTCAAATAGGCACATCGATGGCACTTTTGATGCGTTGATTATATACAAAATGTGTACATAGCAGTGAGTAGTGATCGCAATAACTACAACAGTAAACTTAAAACTGAAGCTACGAGGGTTCCAAACGTGCCCTGGTCCAAGAAGAAGCCCACAACAAACTTAGCCGGGTGTTCTTTTTGTTATCACCATCTCACATTGTCATTAGAAAATATTTAAGAAGCAACCTGGTTAGAGCAATTGTTCACAACCAAGCTTTTTTATCGTTTACGTAATATGCTAATGCTATCTTCAGGTGTGAATGATGTGGTTCCTGGTGTAATTACAGGCACATAAGGTTTAACATCTATGTCTCCCGTTGATGTACACCGTAGAATGTTGCAGTATATGTTCCTTCCATGCCCTGCAAAGTGTTGCACTGTTTATAGGGGATGGTTATTCATTTACCATCTGCAGGGCTAGCACAGACAGGAAAAATTATATCCCCCAATTATGTCCCCTGAGAGGGGATATAATTAACGTGTCCACCTGCTAAAGTACGGGAACATAGAATAGGAGAACCTCTTCTCGTTTATTATGAAGCATATGTTATTTTGATATTATTTCCACTTGGGCGCCAATGCTCTGAGAGTTGATAAAGCTGTGGGAGAAGATAAATTTTTCTCCTTTCCCCGGGGTGATAATTGACTCCTGCCCATGCTAGCCGTGCAGGTGGACCAACTGCTTGGTCCAACAATTGATGCAAAAAACCTTAAAGTATTATGTAGGTACAAAAGCTTAATAAAAATGAAAGTGTGAACAAATTATGGAAGTGTTTTCTTGCCTAAATTCTGGAAATACACAACTAATCAGAAAGAAAATCTGAAGTTTACTATTTGAGTGTTGTTTCTACTTGGGGGGCGTTCATCAGATACGTGAAATGTTTAAGGGGGGGGAGGGGGTCTCGCCAAATGTCACGCAAATTTTTTTCCCGATTGAAACAAAAAAAAAATTATACTATTTTGATCCATTGTTCTTTTTACAATCAAACGCATTAACGGAAGAAACTCACATTTTGAAAAATTTCACGTGAGATCGATAGATGAAGGAGGGGGTTGAATAAGATCTCACGACATCACGACATCTCACCAGGGGCGGACCCCTGGTGAGATGTCGAGGGAACAACAAACACCTGACGTAATTTATGGACTCTGGCTCAGTTTCTTACCGGGTTCTTCTCAGTAGAATCTGCAAAACCAATCTTTCCAAACGGTTTGCGGAGAAATGAATTTTGAGTTAAATCCCAATCGTCTTGCCCATTAGAGTTTCTTCTTGCCCTTGCTTTAGAGTTTCTTCCTAATGTTTTAGTGGGAGACTTCGGCCGTGGCTAGTTACCACCCTATTGATAAAGGACGTGCCGCTAAGCCATTTAGCTTTCCGGTACGATGTAGGTCAGAAAGCGATATAGGAGTGTGGGTTAAATATAACTGCTTCACTCCCTAACAGGTTAGCCCGCTACCATCTTAGACTGCATCATCAGACTATCAAGTGATATTGGAGTCAAGGGCTAACTTGTAGTGGAATAAAAAAATGTCTGTTCATTTATTATGGGCATATTAGCTCATTAAAAAATAGTCTTCTTGTAAACAATAAAATATATAGTAGATTGTTGTATGTAAAAAAATTAGCCCAGTGGGTAGGAGCTCGACTTCACTTTCGCGGGGCAAAGTTCGGAACCCAGCACGCACCTCTAACTTTTCTAAGCTATGTGCGTTTTAACTAATTAAAATAACCCATTCTCAGTGTGGGAGTAGACCAGCAGGGTGATTACGTATCTCGCGACAGGTTTGCGACAGGCGTAAATCTTGCAATCACTGCTGTCAAACGTCACTTTTGCTTATTTATTGTATGGAAAAGTGACGTTTGACAGCAGTTATTGCGAGATACGTAATCACCCTGCTGTGCCTTGTATTGGGCCGGTAATGGGTTGATATGATGATGAAGCTGATGGTGAACAAATTTCTTGCTATTTTCAGTATTATGCAGAATGCCATGCTGTTATTTATATTGTAGACTCTTCAGATAGAGAAAGAGTGTCAGAATCAAAGGAAACTTTCGGTATGTACTTGTTAAAATTTAGAGTTCTTGTATTTTCATTAAAACTACTAACAGTGTTATCTAGAATTGTAAACGCCTATATTGGAGTGCCAGTTTTCTATTTCTTTGGAATACTTTTAAGAAGAAGACGCACGCAAAACATAAAATAATAGAGATAACATAAAATAATAAGAATACGATGTAAATTAAAAATGTAGACATGCAAAGGTGGCCTTATTGCAGCAAGCAATCTTTTATAGGCAACCTTTGAATGAAAAAATCTGAGGCGAGAAAGTGTTATTTTAATGAAAACTGAAATATAAATTACTTGAAATTATAATCATTTAAAGCATATCGTATTAAGGCGTTCACATAGAACGTCCGTTTGACAGGTCCGTTTAAACGTATATGTTGCTAGTGTATATAGTTGTATGTGCGAATTCACACGGAATACAGTATTCCGGATCCAGTAAAAAATACCTATCCGACAAAATAAGCAGCAATCCGTTTTACAGGTCCGTTTAAACGTATATTAATTTTTTTATTTTTTTTTAATATACTACGATAATACACACATCGTCACCTAGCCCCAAAGTAAGCGTAGCTTGTGTTATGGGCACTAAGATGTAGTACTCCTTTATTATATGACTCCCTTTGTATCTCTATCTAAGAGAGAAGAAAGAGGAAACGGCTTATGCCCAGCAGTAGAATAATAATTTTATTTATTTAGCCAACGGGGACAACTTATATTATTTATTTAGTCCGAATGACTGTTGTTGGACGGCCGATTGGCGCTGTTTGCAGCGACTCTGCTTTCTGAGTCCAAGGCTGTGGGTTCGAATCCCATAACTGGAGAATGTCTGTGTAATGAGCATGAATGTTTTTCAGTGTCTGGGTGTTTATATGTATATTATAACTATTTATGTATATTATTCATAAAAATATTCATAAGTCATCTCAGTTCCCATAACACAAGCTACGCTTCCTTGGAGGCTAGATGGCGATGTGTGCGTTGTCGTAGTATATAAATTATTTATAGTTTTTTGTTCTAGACAGGATGATAGCATCGGAGCACCTCTCCGGCGTCCCGCTATTGGTGCTTGCGAATAAACAGGACATTCCAGACTGCATGGGAGTGCACACCGTTAAACCAATCTTCAACCAGAATGCGCACTTGATTGGTGCTAGAGATATAATGCTTATGGCCACATCTGCTTTGACTGGGTAATAACATATCTATACTTTTTTTTAAATTTTAATAAGCTAACTAAGCTAAGCTAAGCTTGGATTATGCAGACTCATGCTATCCTGACCTTACCGAAGAACTTCTTAATAAGCTCGAGCGCCTTCAAAATTTATGCATCCGGTTTGTGTTTGGACTGCGTAAATTTGATCACATATCGGAGTACCGAGCTAGACTAAAATGGTTGCCTATCCGTTTACGCCGTGAAGTTCATCTACTTTCCTTCTTTTATTCTATTCTTAATAGTCATTTATCTCCCTCTTATTTAAGGGATCGTTTTCGCTTTATTTCTGACTCATCTTCTCATTCCAACCTTCGATCCCGCCTTGGTAACCGTCTGGTACTCCCTTTTAGTAAAACGAAGTTCTTCAGTAATTCTTTCACCTTTAAAGCAGTTATGCTCTGGAACAATCTGCCTGCTGAAATCCGTGGAAGTAGTTCCCTTTCGATATTTAAGAGTCGTCTGAAGGACTACTACCTCTCTTTGAGTGATGAAATTTGAAGTAGATTCTTTATATTCTTTTTTTTTTTTTTTAACTGTGTGTTAAAATCTACTTATATATATTATGTTTGTTATATATTTATATATATTATGTATATTTTCTATTTATATATCATGTAGGTATATTTCATATATTACGTATATTTATTTAAATTATATATGTATTTGTATCTTTACATTTTGGTATTTATGTATATCTATCAACACTCTTGGCACTATCCCGTTCTCTTGCTGTAAGTCCTATCTACAAAGGTTGCCTGTAAGAGATTGCTTGCAGCAATAAGGCCGCCTTTGCATGTCTACATTGTGTACTGTATACTCCTTACTGTTTCTTTTCCTGTACGTTATACGTGCAATAAAGTGTTTCTTCTTCTTCTAGACATTTAATTTTTTTAATTACTAAATATTATGAAAAAATTATATTTATACTTTCATATTTTCTTAGGTGGCGTCCATAAATTACGTAAGGTGTTTTTTTTTTATTTATTTTTCTGTCCCTCCCTCCCCCTGGTGAGATGTCGCGCGATTTTATTCAACCCCCTCCCCCAACCCCCAATCTCACGTAAGATTTTTCAAAATGTAGGTTTCTCACGTAAACGAGTTGGATTGTTATTGTAAAAAGAAAATAACAAATGATATAAAACGAATATGGTGGGTTGACAGTCAGTCAGTATCAGTACGTCGAAGTATGAATGAAATTATTTTCTTTCGAACGAATTAGTGAATGATTTTAATAGATTGCATTTTAAATTAAATCTTAAGCATTTACTATCTAGATTAAATGGACAAAATAGTATAATTTTTTTTTTGTTTGAATCTGAAAAAAAAAAAATGTCACGTATTTTATAAACGCCGGTTAAGTACTTCATAATTTACTCATCATTATGCAATTTGTTACAAGATGGTTCTTGAAATCCTATTTATGGTTTGTTTACAAAGATTTCAAATTGAATTTGTCTATGGCACTGTAAGAGTGGGGTCAGTGGTCAGTATTTTTAGGGAAATTTCTAAACAATGTTTTTAAAAAATATATATATCCAATGCTAAAAATCGGTATATCGGTCGAATTGAAAATAAAAAAAATATCCATACATCGAACGCAAACGCCTTGGATAACCAACCTCAAGCTTCAAACGTACGTGCCAGTAGTTGAAATGAGTTCAATGGCGACATTAACTGTGTTTGTCTACTCCCAGCGGCTCTGTGTCCCTGGTTTAAATTCCCAAGTTAACAAACGTGACTTCGCAGTCCCTAGCTAGTGCTTACACATACAGACCTCTTGAAACTGCACTTTAACTGCATAACTGCGGTTTGAGTTTTTGTGCGGTTGTCATAACTGAATCCAAACTGCAAAGCAACTGCGCTGTCCGCCTGTAGTCGGAGGCAGTTGTATTAGCTGCAACTGCTCGTGCAATCAAGGTGCAGCCGATGTAACTGCACACCGACTGAATAGCCAACTTCATGCTTCAAACGTACGTGTCACGTTTTTGAAATGAGCACAAGGACGAGATTAACTGTGTTTGTCTACTCCCAGCTGCTGGGTCCCTGGTGTAAATTCCCAAGTTAAGAAACGTGGCTTCGCAGTTACTAGCTAGTGTTTACACACACGGACTGCTTGTAAACTACATTTTAACTGCAAAACTGCGGTTTGGATGCAGTTTTTGTGCCGTCGGCATAACTGCACCACTATAATATCTACTACCTATCCACTGTTTTATAATATACTAGCGATCCCTCGTGACTTTGTCCGCGTCTAATTTAACCTTCAATGATAGACATATGCTGTAGCGCACTTTTTTTTAGAACTTTTAAAGGGGAACAACTTTGTCATACATGATTTTATCGAAACTTTAACGGTTTACGCAGCGAAAGCTCTCAAAAGAAAGAAAATACCCCGATTTTGAAACATTCTTCATTAGTGCTGTGCTCCTATTGGTCTTAGCTTGATGGTCTATAACCTTCCATAATAAATAGCTTATCCGTAACTGAAATAAGTTTTCAAATCGGACGAGTAGTTCTTGAGATTATCACGTTCAAGTAAACAAACAAAGCTTTAAGCTTAACGACGTGTATATGAAGACCGAAATAATATTTCAGAGGCTTTAGAGGAACATTAGTTACTGTCTCTCAGACTTATCTGTGATACCGAAAAACTAATAGTTTTTGAGTAAACCACTGCCATGGTTTTAACTGAAAAAAATCCGATAAACTGTTAACATTATTTCGAACTCTCAGGCACCGTTGAAGCGAGTGATATTTAAATTGCTTAAAACGCGCATAACTTAGAAAAGGTAGAGGTACGTGCTGGGATTCGAACTCGGGCCCCGGAAACCCTGCCCAATGCGCTATCATCGCTTGCAATCGAGTTTCTTTTAATCACGGTTAATAAATGGATAGTTGTTAGTAATTACTAATAATTAGTGACCTGACTATTTGCGTCATGCTCGACTGTCAAAATAATTAGATTAACTTGCCAGTCGAGCCGGTTATATATTAATGGCCAAGGAAGCTTATACAAATTTAGGCAAAATAAATCAGTTGTACTAATTTTAAATGTGAAGTTTGTATGCCACAGCGGTATGATAGCTTAGTGGGTAAGACTTCGGCTTTTCTTTCGGGGGGAACGAGCTCGATCCTCGGCATGCACCTTTAACGAGCGATAACGCCGCCTTTCCGCAATAGACGGCTGATTGGCGCAGTGGGCCGTGGGTTCGATGGGAAAATGTTTGGGTGATGAACATTAATGTTTTTCAGTGCCTGTGTGTTTAGAAGTATTTATGTATATTATTCATACAAATATTCATCAGTTATATTAGTACCCATAACGCAAGCTGGATGTGTAGATTGTTGTAGTTTATTTATTAATGTATTATTTATATATAACTATTTAATTTAGTTGTAGTTCTAAAAAAAATGCAAGTATTCAGTATCGCTAAGCCTTAAATGAGGGGTTTGCTGCTGTCCGCTGAGGAGTTCTTTCCTCTATCTCCTACCACATTCAGATCTACACAAAGTTTGGGCAAAATTAAACACATAATAAAACCTCTATAGTACAAAAATAATTATTTAATTCGGTTATAATTTGTCGGAGTATGGTGTAAAATCGTCAAACACTTTCATCCGCCCTCCCAAAGAAACCGAGCTTAATGTCGGGATAAAAAGTATGCTATATTACTTCTAACACTTCCAAGAATATGTGTACAAAGTTTCATGAGGATCTGTTAAGTAGTTTTTGCGTGAAAGCGTAACAAACAAACTTACACTGACATTTA
Source organism: Pararge aegeria (assembly GCF_905163445.1). Lineage (NCBI taxonomy): Eukaryota > Metazoa > Arthropoda > Insecta > Lepidoptera > Nymphalidae > Pararge > Pararge aegeria. The sequence goes on along the minus strand of NC_053185.1, from coordinate 17,416,638 downwards.
TGATATTATAGTATCTATGCATAGACCTCTTCGTAGAAAAGTGTGAGAGGCCTTGGACTCAATACTCTCCATTGTGGGCTGGCGGGCTTTAACCCTTATGATCATCATCATCATCATCAACCCGTAACCGGCCCCTACAGGACTCAGGTCTCCTCTCGGGATGACTAGGGTTAACGCCGTTATTGCCCACCACGCTGGCCAAGTGCTAATAGGTAGACTTCACACACCGTTGAGAACATTATAGAGAATTCTTAGACGTGCAAGTTTCCTCATGATGTTATCCTTCACCTTTCAAGCAAGTCATGTTCAAGTTCAAGTAAGGTTGTGTGTCCCCGAGTTGTATGTGAGGCAGAGGCGACGGCCGTCACTGCTGGAAGTACCGATTGGGCGGACAAATTTATTAAAAGAGGCACCAATGACGCGCGCCCACCGCATCCTCAATGTCATATCAGAGCAATGTCATTTTTTTTTTACGACAATACACACATCGCCATCTAGCCGCAAAGTAAGCGTAGCTTGTGTTATCGGTACTGAGATAGCTGATGAATATTTTTTAATGAATATAATACACATAAATACTTATAATATACAGATAAACACCCAGACACTGAAAAACAATCATGTTCATCACACATACATTTTCCAGTTGTGGGAATCGAACTCCGACGTTGGACTCAGAAAGCAGGGACGCTGCCTACTGCGCCACTCAGCCGTCAATCAGATTTGTATTGTTGCGCTCTGAGTGAATTCACAAGGATCGCAATGTGGGTTATCTGTTACAGAAATAAGTAATTAATTATTATAATGTTAAGATTATTTTTTAAAAAAAAAGCTATACTTTCGCATTAGTGTTAGAATAAGAATATAAATAAATATTTAATTGCTTAAATTAAGAACGAAAAGCCCGAAAAGTTGCGTGCTGGATATTGAACTCGGTCCTCCCGAAAGGAAAACATGACCGTTTATGATCGCATGTCCGATAATTCTCCTTCTCAGTCGGTTGGCTCTTGTTAGACCGGGTCACTTAAGTGTTGTAGCACGCTTGACTATTCGTCGCCACTCCTCTCTGGCGTATGAGTGGACGGACAGCTTTATATGGTCAGCCCATCTCATGGGCAATCCGCTTGAACTGGTGCCCTCGATTCTTCCTTGGACAACCAGATGTCCGATAATACAAAAACCTATCTTTTTTGTTGACACTGAGAATAACTTGATGGAATACCCAATAACGAACATCCTTTGGCGGCGACATTGTTATGCGTGTTTGAACAGTAAATATAAAGCGACGTTGTACGTTTTTTATCTGTTGCATAAAAACGTACAGTGTGAACGTAGCCTAAATGCAACATGGAACTAACGTAAGATTACAAATGTTACGTTCTATATTTAAATTAATGTCGTGTGAAGAGAATAAATTATTTATTGTTATGTTTATTTACAGAGATGGCGTCGACGAAGGGATACGGTGGCTAGTGGACTGCATAAAGAGAAACAGTCTCGAGAGACCACCGCGGAATCACGAAGACAATTTGTGAAGCACAACGGCTGCGGGCTGCAAATTGCGACATTCACAATAAATATTACACCATTGCAATACCGACACATTGAATATTAATTAGCTTTCCTATTAAGATAATGTTCTGACTCGTCCCATTGTTTTGTACATACAGTATTGACGTTTGAAAATAAAACATACGAACTGAGCTGTTGTGTGTGTATTGCTGTCCTTTTTTAGTGATAAATTGTACTTTTGATAAGAGATACGTTATAACTGGATATTTGAGGAGCACCTGCACCTGATAAAACACTGATAACAACAGTTTGCGCTGTCGTAAACTAAAGTGACATACTTGTGAAATGTTCTAGTGATTGTTTTGTTAATTGTGCCATCTTTTAATTGGTAATCATGGCTTACCCCATGTACGAAGTCGATTGGAGTGTTCTACCTCCAGAACAAAACAGAAGGTAGGTGTCTACTCAATATTGGTTACAGTTACGATAAATAAACAAAGATCTCCATGCGATTACGCCCGAAGAGTCAAGATCATGGTCAAAGTATAACTTTTTTTTGGTAACAAAAGGACTAAAGTGAATAACAATAATATGAATAGAGAAAAGACGTATTAGATTCCACGTATTCATTCAAATAAGCGGGCCGAATTGTCAAGTTTTACTTATTCTTTAACAAACTTTCAATTAACCATCTCTTCAAATTATTACTTTATGTTAGTTGATAATTAATTGTAGAAGGGTTTTTAAAACAATATAAACGTTAAAACATATGTAAATAAGTTATTTACATAAATAAGTACGCAACTTGACTATAATCAAATGTCATGTGCGAATGAAGGACCGAGCGACTGCGCGGCTCTTGTCATGTCGGCCATGTTGAATTTCTTGCAACGCAGGATATGTCAGCTGGCGATTTGCCGTAATATTTCTTTAAAAATCTGTGCTAAAAGATTTATTCCTAAAGTGTTCAATGTTAAACTCTACTTTAAATCTGATATAAAATAATAACGGTATAGTTTGGTTTCGAAGTGAAAATATGATATTATTGTATAAGAGGTGGCACACGATTTCTCTTGCATTTTTATGGTTTGTGACAAGATAAAATGGTTTTAAGCCTGGCTAAAGTCTCGTAATTATTGTTTAATTTCTTTACATTATTGTTTTAAGTGATTACAAGTGATAACCGCCCGGTAAAGTTGGTATCGTGTCGTAAGTTAGTGCACCTGTCATTCGAAGAACGATTGTCCTGTCCCTTAATCTCGAAGGAAGATCTGAATTTATTTTAGGTAACCTCATTCAAGAACACAAGATGAACGGCTCAGACTCTGGGTAATTCCATTATTCTTTTAAAAATAAAATTAAACTTGTATATTAGTTACTAACTTGGAAAAGTTATTGAAGTTAACTTAGTCTAATTTGTGAATAAATTGTACAAATCCTACCTTAACCTCAATATAATATAAAGTAGCCACTGCAACGTTTACTCAACATAAGGCTTATTTCTATGTATCAATGTTTTCTGTAAACATACTTAAATTGAAAAATACTTTATTTTGACTTACAAAATTTCCTTGCACTACATATTACTGTGGTAATTGACAACTGCCCTACAAATTATATTTACAATTAGTTTTGCCCTGTTGTTGTACCTGTGTAAAGTTTGAGTGGTAGTGATATGAAGATATAAGCAATAATAATGGTTTATACATATAAAACTAGCTCATGAGATCAGCATCTTCAACCACGCAAAAAATTAACATAGATAATAAATATATATCCTATTACTACTATTCTTGAAAAATACCAACACAGAAGTAATAATGTCATAAATTGAGTAATCTTGGAGTCTAATCTATGATTTTATAAATTTGAAATGCATATAAAATTTTTCATAAGTGACAGGATTTGAACTTGCAACTCTCTGGTAATTGTGGCCTGAGCGCTTTGATCACTGTGTATCTTCAACTGCTGATGCTGAAATTAGTATATGCATTTATATCAGTCTTATTGTTATATATTCTAATCTAAGACTACTCCACATAATATTGAGGCCCAGTAGGTAAACTTTGTCCTACCAGAGACTTTAACATCTGCACCATCTACCAACACAATCCATCCTAGTGACCCCATAAGTACGATAATAAGGCCGCCTTTTGTATCCTGCTTCATTCTTCATGTGTTTGTTCTTTTTTTTGTCTAGTTTTTCTGAGTGGTGTACAAATAAAGAGTATAAATAAATAAAAATAATATGTCTCAATTGACATTAAACACACCAATATTTTATATATCATGACAAACCCATTATCCGCCCACTAGAAGGAACGGGTCTCCTCTCTGAATGAAAAGGGTTTGGACCGTAGTCCACTATGCTGGCCAAGTAGGGATTTGTAGACTTCACACGGTTTGAGAATGTTATGGAGAACTCTCAGCCATGCAGTTTCCTCACCATTGTTTCCTCACCATTTTTTCCTTCACTATTAAAGCAAGTCAACAATTTAGTCACAGATAACCTTACAGATAAGCTGAAGCCTTGCCTGAAGGCTTACACTGTTTTATATATATATTTATAAAAATACTTTTTCATACAAAAAGATATGAACCAATTTTTCAAACAAAGTTAATAACTAGAATTATACACACTGGATTATTAATGTATGCACTATATACACTTCATATTATCAACCAATACATCTTGACCTTTTTTAGCATACAAGTGTGGTAAGCTGATTTTTTTATGGATGAGGTGCAAATTTCAAGTTAAAGTTTCAGTATGTATGCCACCTGATTCAACAATGAAGGCTGAAAGGAAAAATTCTGTATAAAATAAAATTGATAGCTTTTATTTTCAGAATATTTCTTTATAAATTCTAATAATTTTCCTTATTTCTGCATGCTGCAAAGTTGCAAGAATTTATGTAGTGTGTGAATGCTTTTTTAATAGTTTTAGAAATATTTAATTTAGGAACTGACGTAAACTGTATGTTTGTATTTTAGCTGACGTTGCTAGAGTGCCATAATTGTGTTTGAAATCTGTCAGTTCCAGTTTTGATTTTACGACTATAATGTCAAATATTGTTTACAAATAATTGCAAACACTCGCTGCTTTTGAATGAGGCTGTTCTGGCAAAACATGGCAGGGCTAGGTTCCATATCTATTATTCTTTTGAGAGTAGCATTCATGCAACAATAGAACATTAATAGATTATTTGTTTACATTAACTCTATATGTAATTATTATTATTAATTAAATATTGTCCTTCTATGTAATTTAAGTACTTCACTAAGACCTATGTGTACTCATGTAAATTTTGACCTGATTTGATCTGAGAGGTCAATTTCACAATAGGAAAGCTAAATTAGGTCTTTTTTACTAGTTAGTAAAGGCTTGACTTTTAATATGGCATTCAGAGAGCCGTTTGGGGTGAAATATTTTAATCTCTATATGATGGTTCAACTAAAAAGAAGAAATCTCTATGCACTAGCACAAATACAACTAGTGGTTCATCTGTATACAACTAATCAGATAATTATTTTATCACATCACTTCAACTAATTGACATATACATATTTTGTAGCGAGTTCCAAAATCCAGCTTTATAGTGTCCTGGGAATGTTGCCTTATTGCCCGGCAAAACATATAGCTAGTAAATAATATTGGTTAGGAATGGGTGAACATTAACACTATTCAACCTTAGCCGCTTGAGTTATGTACTTTTCATAAGTTTGTTTATTTATTTTGTTACAGGTTTAACCCAGCGTTCAATATTGCCACCATAAAGCAAGTGGTAAATGAGGCCATAGAGAGAGGTGAGTACAGTTCTTGTTCACTTACATTCTAATTGTTCAGGTAAACAGTACGTTTGTTTTAAAACCAGAACTTAGTCACAGACTAAAATAAATATATAGATGGTAAACAGGGTAAAAATAAATGTAGAGAGAGATTGCAACAAATAAGAATTGCTGATCGCACATTACGCACACCCAAAACGGACAAACCAGCAGTAGTATAATTATTAGTATATGTCCCGCATTATTATAAATGCGGTTGCTGCTCGTTTTTTCGAGAGTATTTGTATTAGTCGATACTATAGCATTTGTGATCGTATTTGGGATGCAGAAAAACTGCTAAACGCGTACTATTCATACAGGAAAGCATTCTCATTGGGTCAAATTTCTCAAAACTCATGGTCGATGACCTTGCAGGCACCATAATTCGAGCCATAAATCGCTCGCTGTCGTAGACCGCCTTTTTCTATCGCGCCAGATGCGTTTGTCTCGTATGAGCACACTACGACGTCGTACGTGCTTAGAAATTAACTTTCCAATTTAGTACGAAGTTGTTAAATTGCTACATTAACGCCGTTACGAAAATTACAGATTAATTATCACTTACTCTAATTCCACCGGCCACTTTATTCCTGAATACTTTTCGAACTAAAAATGCTTTTCGATTTTTGCAATCGACTGTAGAGCAATTATTCAAAGCTTAAAATCTGACAAAAAATTTAACATATTGATTCCACTGGTCCGTTTGCCCGCTAGCCGTATTTAAGAAAACAAAATTCAAAAAACATTCGTCTATATTTTACCTTTAGTCTGTGCGTGAAGCTTACAATTTTGTATTTTTATTTTTTATATAACCATAAAAAATATAATGTGCGGTTCTTTTAAGTAAGTTTATTTTATTATAGCTTATTATTATTAGTAATTTATGAACTAACAATAAGTTTGCCTAATAACTATAATCTATTTTAATGCTTTAATAGCTTAAATATATTATTCTAATTACGTCACATCCTAAGGTAGAACGTCGTCTCAGCGACAACTTCACTGTATTAAAGTCCTACTGCAGAGCGAAGGCATCCTGTTTTATAGGAGAGATGGTTTTAAAGTAAAGACTATAGACGCACCAAGCTGCTCCATCGTGGGTTGTTGTTGTATGTCTGCTTATCAAAGAAAATCTACTAACATTAAATTTTCTTAATGTGGTAAAAGTCTGACCTCTATTACAAAGCCTCTATTTTTCTTCTAACTTAGGGTTATTTTGTGGAAACCGCATCCAGTTTAAATTAGGTAAATAACCTTATATAGAGATGAAATTTCTCAATTTCTTTGAAAATAAATGAATGGGTATCGAATATATATTATAGTAAGTCTGGCATAAGACTTCTTTGCTTCTTTAGTCACGAGTTGCAGTGATTATGATAAATGTGCTACTAAAATCGTAAAAAAAAAAAAACTAATTGTGCCTCTAACTTTTCGACTACACGGCTGAAAAGAACTTGTGGCAACCCTCGTTCCCATTCTGTCATTTTGATCAACCGTTATCTATCGGTTTCCACGAAGCACCCACTCACGCTTTTATATTAGTTATAAGTTGACTAAACAAATGCACTTATCAACGCTTTTTTTGTGTGTGTGTCGTCCGTAAACAGTCGCGCCGGTTTCAGTGCGGATGCAGACGCCGACCCGCCTCCGGGATCTGATCCGCCAAATCCGCGCCGCGAGGACCGCGGCCGAGGAAAGGAGTGTCGTGAACAAGGAGTGCGCGTACATTAGGTCGACATTCAGAGAGGAGGATAGCGTTTGGAGGCTAGTATTTATATGTATGATTACAGGCACATGTGGCTTAGGCCTTTTTTTTGGCGTGGTGGAAAACCTTTGTGGCTACCGGCAGGACGGAGGGTGTGGCTTTTACCCGAATTAATAACTACCACGGCATGTCCCTCACGATGATCTTACTAGACGCCCGGGAAACCGCTGTTTACTTTCCAGACGTCGTCTAACCGCCCTAACCGAGTGTTCCCACGCTAAAGAGGAACGTATGACCCCTGCTGAAGTTGCAATGGGCGGGCGCATAGCTCGGAGAACCGGTGTATGTTGGGGTGCCTAGGTGCTGGAAGGGCGAACGTTAAGCGCACCCTCGGTAAACCTCTGTAAAGGCGCACTGATGACATCAAGCGAAGGAGGTTTAAGAACTCTATACAATATAAATATGTCCAGTAGTTGACGGCCATTGGTTGACATGATGTTGAGGCTTAACACAAACGCTTCAGAACACAGGACGGCACTGGCGTGTTTCCGTAAAGCGGTGATCTGTTTATAGGCGATGGATTTGCACTAACCATTAGGTCTGAGTGGTCCGTCAATTATAACTTATAATAAACCGTCCTTATCAAATCTACTAGGACTTCAGAAGTGGAAAAGAACTCAAGAAGTGCCGCCCACAGCATTGGGAACAAGTCTTGTAAATAGGAAGTGTAAGCGTGTTGAACCTAAACAAAATGATTATCAATCCATTACCAGCCCACTACAGGGCTCGAGTCTCCTCTCAGAATGAAAAGGGTTTAGGCCGTAGTCCACCACGCTGGATAAGTGCGCTTTGGTAGACTTAACAAACACCTTTGTGAACGTCATAGAGAACTCTCGGGCATGCAGGATTCCAACAATGTCTTCCTTTATCCTTAAAGCATCACTTGCTTTAAGGATAAAGGAAGACATTTTAAATTCCTTAAATCCTTCGAAAAGTTAAGAGGTGAACTCGATGACCCAGAAAGCTCTTACCACCAAGCTATCACTGCTTGAGCCTAAATCGCTCCGTATCTTGTAGATGTCGGAACATCGCGAAACTCCTATACATCCACATGCTGGGATATCCCGCGCACTTCGGTCAGCTAGAGTGCCTAAAGCTGATCGCGAGTCCACGGTTCACCGACAAGCGGGTGGGGTATTTGGGAGCTATGCTGCTTCTGGATGAGCGTCAAGACGTACACCTCCTCATCACCAACTGTTTAAAAAAGTAAGTGGCAATATCCATACTTCACACATAGGAAATTTTACGTGGTCGCTTGCGAATTTTTTTTTACGCTTTAAATATTGATCGCCTCGTTTTGGGGCCATTAAGTCATATATTTAATAAGTCTTTATGTACAGATGAATGAGAAACGAAGAAAAGGTCGGGATATTTTCATTGTAAAACAAACCCCATTTTACATTATAAACTCAAACATCAATCTATTTGAACTTATAGCACACTTTTTAATTAACCTCTGTACCTTTATTCTTCCCGCCATTATATATGACCTTTCTTTTTGATCTGGGTTCCTGTCATTTTGAATTTCTACTACAACTTATACCGACCACAGATAATATATAGTTTTGACAACTGTGAACAAAAATATCTTTTTTTCTTTAACCAAATGTACGTACAAAGGCAGATATGCTAACAATTGGGAATAGCTCATAACAGTTCTATGTTGTACCTTTCACAATGGCGGTGGTGGTGGTGATCGCAGTACACTGCTGCCCAGTCTCCTTTATGTTACCTTAGACGAATTGTAAGACAGATAGATGGTAATAAATTTAATATTTTGATCTGCCATCACCACACGGCAACCTGGCGGATATATTAAAAATTAAATAAAGAGTGGAACATGAATACATACGTAATTACAGTTATACACGCCACGTTATGACATTGTTGTAATGTAACAAAACACTGCATACTGCAACTATTGCGACGTAATGCCATGTTTTTATTAATAAGTCCCAAGCTGTCATCATTGCAAAATTAGCTAATATCACCGGCTTTGTTATGGGAACTTACATAGTTTATTATCTATACTGTGCTATGCGGTTTTTCAGACAGGGCAATGATAATATGGAAATTCTCTTAAGTAGTACGACTACTAAACGGAAATGGAATTAACGAGCGTTTGAAGCGGAAAGAAGCCCCTCTAGGGAATTACTGACGGTTTATAAGATTAAGTATAGAAAGTATATTATTTTTTTCTTTGATTTGATATTTTTTTTTTTGATATTTGTAAATTATTTCTTTGATCTTTGTATATTATTTGTTTTTTTATAATCCGGCTCACGGATACGAGTCTTGGTCTTAGATCTTAGATCTAAAAAAAGTGCTCTACTTTTCCACGGGAAACATTGAAGACAGCACTACTTTCACACCTAATTCGTTCAGAGATTTGTTCGTAAAATAATTGACACTATTAATACCTAATCATAATTTCTATAATAAGCTCAGCTCCCGTTTTTATTCTATAATTTTTAAACTCCTCACTGACCTATAATCACGCCTTTACCACAAAAGTAAAAAAAAAAAGCAAAAGATAATAATAAAAATATTTAATTAACCTTTCTTCCTTGCTCTTAATAGGAAGGACTGGTGCCCTGAAGGGCTTATTATCACATCTGTCTGCTAATAACCGGGTCTCCATAACGTCTCTGTAGTGCGAGGTGGGACACTGGACGAGGACTTCTGGGATTTGTTTAACCCGAAACTGGCATTGTCGCCTGTTCAACGTGGCCCGTACTCTTTTCAAATTTTTATTCCACTACAAGATAGCCCTTGCCTGCAATCCCACCTGGTGGTAGGTCTTACCTGTTAGAACCATGCCCCTAATTGGTTACTACGCGACTATGTACCAGAACACTTAATCGCCAAGTCAAATGATGTATTACGTCTGAAAAATATGCACACCAGACCTTTTACAAGATTCCTTTAAAACGTTACATGTTTGAAAAGTCCCCCAGGACTATTAATACAATATAGATTGAAGGTGATTACTTTACATATGACACCTAAGGTCGTTAACCTTTGCCGGCGTACAATGTTAGAGCAAGGTAATAGCGTGGTTTTGTTGTCTGAACACTCTTAATTGCGTGATGCGACCTCGATTTTATTGTTTGCACGCTCGTGGCTTTATTTTCTCATTGTTTTTTTTTTAATACAACTAGTGACCCATACTGGCTTCGCACGGGTATAGATTACAAAAAAAAATGAACTTCCCGTAATGTAAAGTTATTTCCTCCTTCCTTTCTAAAGGTGTAAATTAAAATAAAAAAAAATTCTTACTATTATTCTTCTACATTCTTTAGAGGTACTTATATTATGTATAAGTTGTTGCCCGCGACTTCGTCTGCGTTTGATTTTGTTTTTAAAGAATTCAGTACCGCTAAGAGTTAAAAAAGGGGTTTGCTGCTGTCCGCTGATAAGTTCTGTCCTCTATCTCCAACCACATTCATCAGATCTACACAAAGTTTGGGCAAAATTGAACACATTATAATCTCTATAGTACAAAAATAATTATTTAAATCGGTTATAATTTGTCGGAGTTATGGTGTAAAATCGTCAAACACTTTCATACCCTCTCCCAAAGGAACCGAGCTTAATGTCGGGATAAAAAGTATCCTATACTACTTCTAACACTTCCAAAAATATGTGTACAAAGTTTCATGAGGATCGGTTTAGTAGTTTGCGTGAAAGCGTAACAAACAAACTTACATTGGCATTTATAATATTAGTAGGGACTGTCTGTCTGACTCTTATCTGTGAAACCGAAAATCTAATCGTTTTTGAGTAAACCACTGCCATAGTTTTTACTGATAGAAGTCAGATACAGCCCTAACATCACATGCAAAATTAAAATCATGTGACTCCTGTCACCTAATTAGGTACGTGTCGCGTAGCATAGGTTCCAAAACCGCTCAGCGCAACGCTACTGGGTGCCCCTGGTTCGTACGCAACGTCGATCTCCATAGAGATCTCAAACTCCCCACTATTGCTCAATACTTTAAAAAACTCTCGAAAATCTACTTTGAGTAGTCTATCCGACATCCCAACCCTCTCATAGTTGCGGCTTCTTTTTACTCAGCCAACCTTAGCGCCACTCTCAACAAGAGGAGGCCTAAACATATCCTTCACGACCCTGACGATCAGATTACTACTGACAATGCTCCCTATCAGAACACACAATCAACCTATGCACAGCGTCTTCGCCGGCGAAGACGAGGTCCCCGACTTCTAACGTCAACCGGACGTGGGCTCGCACCAAGTAGCATAGGCAATAAGCGTATGTCGGTTCTTTTATCTTCAATAGGGTTGACATAAGTAAACACTTGGAAAGTTTTGAATTAGTTTGTATGAAAAAATAAATATGCTTCTTTTATTTTAATATTTTTATAGGGTGATTCCTTATGAAATATATTTATGCATCATTCAACATTATTTCATAATTCTGTTACACGTTGTGCAAAAAAGTGATACGCGTGATAGAGAAAGTGATGGAACGAAAATTTATTATATTTTTATTAGTTATAGGGAATATTTATGCGAAAACTTAGAGGTGCGCGCCGGGGATCGAGGAAGCCGGAGCCTTATCCTAGTCCCTAGTCTATCATAGCTTATTGACAGTAGGAAGAGTGCCTGTAATATTTTATATCTTATAGACGATCATGTTTTTATGATCATAAGATCGAAAGAAATATTATTACTACTTTTTCGCTTATCATCTCTCATAGCTTATAGACGCTAGGAAGAGTGCCAATTGTGATGTTTTCTACTTACGTTTAGTCAGCGGCGTGCATAAGGGTATGCAGATGATATGAAATACTTAAGGGTAGGCTTTTTATAACTCTTGCAATGCCTATCCTTAAGCTTTTTATAACTCGTACTGGAGATTTTCTTTATTTTATATCATCTGCATACCCTGTGCATACCCTTATGCACGCCACTGCATTTACTTATTCAATCCCGTAAAATTTAAATACGATTAACATGTTATAGAAATAGCGCCATCTTGTGACTGTACGGTTTCCTAGTATTGTAAATAGATGGCGCTACTACGATACCATATAAATCGTAGATAACGCGCACGTGAGCGAATAATTTAACGCAGGTAAAAAATGTAACACTGGCCACTTAGTTTATAATTAGTAAGTATGGCTAACAGTAATATTTTTTTCCACAGTGACCTTAACAGCAATACACAGTTTGTGGTAGGGCTGGCGCTATGTACGCTGGGGGCCATCGCATCGCCGGAAATGGCGCGCGACCTCGCCTCGGAGGTGGAGCGATTGATCAAGTCCCCAAACGCGTACATCAAGAAGAAAGCGGCATTATGTGCCTTCAGGATCATAAGACGGGTGCCCGATCTGATGGAGATGTTCCTGCCCGCTACCAGGAGTTTGCTGACGGAGAAGAATCACGGTGAGACCATTTATGAGGTAGCTACAGAGGTAGTTATACGTAATCTTTAAATAGAGGTACAGAGGTAGGTTTTGTATTCTACTTCTGTCTTTGTATTTCTCGTCGTGTTTTTTTGTATTTTTCTAACTTCATAATGGTGCACAAATAAAGAGTTAAATAAATAAATAATAAAATAATTATAGATGAGTTACAAATTTGTGGGATCTATCGGGTACCATTAGCTGTTATTTCTCAAGACAATCGTCCCTTCAATTAAAAGTTTCTGTAAAAGTGCCTAATGTTAAGAGAATTATTCATGTTAAAAATAATGGTATTTTGTTTTAAAATAACGAAGTGACACTTTTTAAAATTCCAACCAACCCAGTGTGACATGTCCAGATTTGACTTTACAATCAGAATGATAGAGTACAGTATGTTTTATTTGAAGGTCGATTGGCACAGTGGGCAGCGACTCTGCTTTCTGAGTCGAAGGCCGTGGGTTCGATTCCCACTACTGGAAAATGTTTGTGTGAGGAACATGTATGTTTTTCAGTGTCTGGGTGTTTATATGTATATTATAAGTATTTATGTATATTATTCATAAAAATATTCATCAGTTATCTTAGTACCCATAACACAAGCTACGCTTACTTTGGGACGAGATGGCAGTGTGTGTATTGTTTAATCCCGAGGTAAATAAAACGTAACTGCAACTTTAATTATGCTCAATAATAACATACATTTAATCGCTACGAAGGACATCACATATTCAATTGTTAAAATGTTTTTTAAAATTTTGGCATAAAGCACGCAAGCTAGCATGCGCAGGATACAATTATCACCCCGGGGAAAGGATATAAATGTATCTTCTCCCACAGCTTTATCAACACTCAAAGCACTGGCGGACAAGTGGACATCATATCCAAATAATATATTTTTTTTATTTTATTTATTAAGGCCCAAACAGTATACTTAATACTTAAAATTAGTACAAAGAAAATAACACATACACCAATAAAGTAGCCGCTAATAAATCTAACGAATACATTAAAATTGACAGCAAACTTATAACTTAATTATGAAACTTTAGAATATGGGCTCGAGAGAAAAAAACACATATTATTGACAGATAATGTAAATAAGGGAAGACCCTTATTAACAATATCCATCAAAGTAGATATGTGAAAACATAAACATATTTGTAAATTATTACAATCAGAATATAGGAGAAGATAGAGAAATATAGGAGAAGTTACCCCCGTTTTAATAAACGGGGGTCTCTCTCTCTATGGTCGTTCCTTCATCACTGAAGATCGTGGTCCTGGTGAGATCTCAACTTCGCGTTGGTAAACTGTCTCCATCGACTTCTGTTGACTTCTGTCTCCAACAGAAGTCGATGAAACGGGGGTAAACTTCTCATATTCCATGTTCCAGCGATTTAGCAGGTGGACACGTTAATTATATTCCTTGTCAGGGGATATAATTTTTGTCTCCTGCAAAGCATCATAATCATAAATAAAGATTACGTATAATTTTAATTACCAGTTGAATTTAACTTATCTGACTACGGGTTAATCCCTTATTCTATTATCAACAGGGGTCCTTATCACCGGGGTGACACTCATAACGGAGATGTGCGAAAACAGTCCGGACACACTCAACCACTTCAAGAAGGTGAGCAATATTGTGCGTTATGATATTTGCAATAAAGTTCATTATCCCGTAGTCACTAGTGTGTTAGTAGATTAACGATGTTTGAACTAAAGTTTGTTTGCTGATTGACTAGCTAATATTAATACTTCAGTATTAAGAAACATTATATAGTAGGGTTTTATAGATTTAAAATGCTCATAAACAATTTTTAAACCGACAGGATTTGAACCTGCGACTCTCTAATTTCGGCATAGACAGAAGGAGAGCCGTAGCTTAATTGGGTAAAGCGCTCGGGCCACGATTGCCAGAGAGTCGCAGGTTCAAATCCTGTCGGTACCGAAAACTTTTATATGCATTTTAAATTTATAAAATGATGATTCCTCCAAGTGTAGGTAAAAAACACTAATAAAAATTACAGTAGGGTTTTAAATAAGGCACTTCGGTTGTACACAAATCTTAAACTAAACTGACAGCTCTGAAAAATTATAGCTTATCTGTAATATATTTTTGGGTATCTTGTTTACGTATTAGTCTTTTCGGATTTTAGTTTGTTGAATCTGTTATTTTAAGCTTCATAATTTAAATTCGAAAAACGTATACAATAATATGAGAAGCTCACTAGCGTGCACAAAATAGGCTGAGGGTAGGCAGTTCTTTTGTGCATGTATAAAGTGCTTGACACTGAGGACCCTGATAAATGAACGAAAACTAGCTGATGCCAGCATTTTTTACAAATCGCGTGGTAACCGTTTGTTTCCCTGGGATAAAAAGTAGCCTATATATATTAATACAATTGCATACAATTCTACAATAAACTACACATCTTGGATATGTCTCTTAAAAAGTTCAAAGTTTGTGTTAAACGTAAGCTTATAGAGAAGTCCTATTATAGTATAAATGACTACGTAATCTATAAAAAGCTCGGGTGTGAATTATTGCTCTAACCAGGTTGCTCTTCCAATAACTACTTCTAACTAGGACGGCCGACTGTCGCAGTGGGCAGCGACCCTGCTTTCTGAGTCCAAAGCCGTGGGTTCGATTCCCACAACTGGAAAATGTTTGTGTGATGAACATGAATGTTTTTTATTGTCTGGGTGTTGGCAAGTATATTATAAGTATTTACGTGTATTATATTCATAAAGATATCCATCAGCTATCTTAGTACCCATAACACAAGCTATGCCTACTTTGGGGCTAGATGGCGATGGGTGTATTGTCGTAGTATATTTATTTATTTATTTAACTTTAATAAAAATTAATGACATTGTGAGATGGTGATAAAAAAAAAAAAACACCGGGCTAAGTTGGTCGTCGGCTTCTTAGACCAGGACGCATTTGGAACCCTCGTAGTTAGTTTTAAGTTTACGAATGTGGTTATCTCACTACCGTGTAATTCTCATGTACGCATGAAAAGTGCCACCTATGGGCCTTCTTGAATAAAGATATTTTTGACTTGACTTGACTTGACCTATGTTACTCCCTCCCTTTCAACTATCACTATGGCAAAAATTAAATTGATCGGTTCCTTAGTTAGGGCGTGAAGGAAGGACAAACAAATAACCATACTTTCGCATTTAAAATATCAGTTAGAATTATGATTTTTACGTTGTCGTTAACGTCTGTACGACTTATCTCGTACTTCGCATACTAGATGCATTGAAAATAAAATTGATATATAACTCGTATAAACGACGATTTTTGGCTTTCTTGGCACTCTTCCCACTGTATGCATACCCTGGTAAGGAGCCCAGTGCACGCCACTGGATGCATTTATCGTATTTGTCGTTGGCGGCAGCCGAAGCCTCCTACCAGACCAGACATTTCAGAAATCTTCAATTCCCAAAATCACTGCTGGGAACCGAACCCTAGACCGGTGCCAGGCAGATAGTTATTAATTATAGTTTGATAGACTGTAAATAATTCGATATTAGAGGAATGTGCAGCGTTCTAACAAACTCATGTGGTTTTCAGGACGCAAAAAACCCTAAATTTTAATCCTATGAATAATCATATAACAATGAAACAATAAAAATTCGAATCAAGGTGTTCGGCATGCAGCCATTGATTCTCGTAAGAATATTTCGTTTCCATACAAAATTTAGTATCACTAATTAAACATTGTACAATCGAATAAATCAATTTAATTATAGCATGTAATAGGTACATCAGTACATAATATTGTACACGTTGATTTATTATCGTTGAACATCGACCGCCCCTTTTATTCTTTCCGATCTACACTAACTCTAAGCAATAATAATCAAAAATTAAAGTTTACCAGTGAAAAAAATTTAAACCACCCGATCAAATAAAGTAACTATTCGAATTTCTCTTTCTGAAAATGAAACGAAACGCAATGGATTGAATTGAAACCGCCGCCGCACCGCGCCTATGACACTCAACATAGGATGTTTCCTAATATACAAAATTATAATTTTAATTTTCTTTGTATATTTATTTATTTTAAGCCCATAATTGGAGAGATGACCTGGGCCACCTTCATATAATATCGTTGCGACCTCTTTACATAAACCTAGCTAGCTACTGGCGTTTCCTGTCACAAACATGAATATTTATAGTTATTACCAGCGTACCCAGCCCGCTTCGCCGGGCTAGATTTTCCTTTATTTTATTTAAAAAATAAACTTACATCATTAAATTTTTAATGTAAGTCTCATAATATATCTTAACTAGCTGTTGCCCGCGACTTCGTCTGCGTTTGTTTTTTGATGTGGCATTAAATTGCTGCTGTCCGCTGAGGAGTTCTGTCGTCTATCTCCAACCACAGTTTGGGCACACAATTAAACACATATAGTACAAAACTAATTATTTAAATCGGTTCTAATTTGTCGGAGTTATGATGTTAAATCGTCAAACACTCATCCCCGCTCCCAAAGGAACCGAGCTTAATGACGGGATAAAAAGTATCCTATATTACTTCTAACACTTCCAAGAATCTATATATATCATATTTACATTCTCCGTGGAAAAATACATGGTCATACCAATTTTTATGACAATCGGTTGAACGGGGCGGAAGTCGATACTTGACAGCGCCGCCTGGTGGGGAGTTACATCAATGGACATAGCATGTTCGTTTTCTCCGAGGAAAAATACATGGTCATACCAATTTTTATGACAATCGGTTGAACGGGGCGGAAGTCGATACTTGACAGCGCCGCCTGGTGGGGAGTTACATCAATGGACATAGCATGTTCGTTTTCTCCGAGGAAAAATACATGGTCATACCAATTTTTATGACAATCGGTTGAACGGGGCGGAAGTCGATACTTGACAGCGCCGCCTGGTGGGGAGTTACATCAATGGACATAGCATGTTCGTTTTCTCCGTGGAAAAATACATGGTCATACCAATTTTTATGACAATCGGTTGAACGGGGCGGAAGTCGATACTTGACAGCGCCGCCTGGTGGGGAGTTACATCAATGGACATAGCATGTTCGTTTTCTCCGTGGAAAAATACATGGTCATACCAATTTTTATGACAATCGGTTGAACGGGGCGGAAGTCGATACTTGACAGCGCCGCCTGGTGGGGAGTTACATCAATGGACATAGCATGTTCGTTTTCTCCGAGGAAAAATACATGGTCATACCAATTTTTATGACAATCGGTTGAACGGGGCGGAAGTCGATACTTGACAGCGCCGCCTGGTGGGGAGTTACATCAATGGACATAGCATGTTCGTTTTCTCCGTGGAAAAATACATGGTCATACCAATTTTTATGACAATCGGTTGAACGGGGCGGAAGTCGATACTTGACAGCGCCGCCTGGTGGGGAGTTACATCAATGGACATAGCATGTTCGTTTTCTCCGTGGAAAAATACATGGTCATACCAATTTTTATGACAATCGGTTGAACGGGGCGGAAGTCGATACTTGACAGCGCCGCCTGGTGGGGAGTTACATCAATGGACATAGCATGTTCGTTTTCTCCGAGGAAAAATACATGGTCATACCAATTTTTATGACAATCGGTTGAACGGGGCGGAAGTCGATACTTGACAGCGCCGCCTGGTGGGGAGTTACATCAATGGACATAGCATGTTCGTTTTCTCCGAGGAAAAATACATGGTCATACCAATTTTTATGACAATCGGTTGAACGGGGCGGAAGTCGATACTTGACAGCGCCGCCTGGTGGGGAGTTACATCAATGGACATAGCATGTTCGTTTTCTCCGAGGAAAAATACATGGTCATACCAATTTTTATGACAATCGGTTGAACGGGGCGGAAGTCGATACTTGACAGCGCCGCCTGGTGGGGAGTTACATCAATGGACATAGCATGTTCGTTTTCTCCGTGGAAAAATACATGGTCATACCAATTTTTATGACAATCGGTTGAACGGGGCGGAAGTCGATACTTGACAGCGCCGCCTGGTGGGGAGTTACATCAATGGACATAGCATGTTCGTTTTCTCCGTGGAAAAATACATGGTCATACCAATTTTTATGACAATCGGTTGAACGGGGCGGAAGTCGATACTTGACAGCGCCGCCTGGTGGGGAGTTACATCAATGGGCATAGCATATAAACCTTCTCCGTGAAAAAATACATAAGCATACCAATTTTCATAATGATCGGTCAAATAGTTTCTGAGTTTATCGATGACATATATACAAACATCCTCTTTTATATATATAGATATATATAAATCTCCTGTCACGATGTTTGTCCGCGATGGACTCCTAAACTACTTAACCGATTTTAAATTAAATTGGCACACCGTGAGCAGTCTGCTCCAACTTAAGAGATAGGATAGCTTAGTCTTTAATTATAGTCGCAATTTTATTTTATTGCAAATTATTTGTCTTTAATTAATTGACAGTCACATGTTATACATATATATACTACTATACTCATTTAAGGCTTAACGATACTGAATACTTTAAAAACAAAATCAAACGCAGACGAAGTAGCGGGCAACAGCTAGTTAAATCATATATTTCTGTCCGTTTTCATTCTCTTCTATTCTCTTCTCGAGCGGGTGAAGATCATTATCTACACCCATGTACACCCAACAATAGAATATCATCATAGTAAATAAAAGCTATATTTGACAATTTGACAGTTCAAAAATAGGAGTGCTCCGATCGTCACTAAACTTTACAGGATTCCTCGCCAGGTCAATCCGGAGATTCCCTGAAAGTTTCATTGATATCGGCCGTTTCGGAGCCTATATGGAACATACCCACACACTTTCTCTTTTATATATATATATATATAGATAGATACATAAGTATGTATAGATAACGGTAACTTGACTATGTTGTTACATAATCTATAATGTATTTGAACCACAAGTTTGTTGCGGTTTACCGAAATGCTCTGTAACATAATATACGACATACATTAATATCATTACGTGGATAAATGAATCTCAGCTAATTTTGTTCAGTTCAACATCATCATTCATTATCAACGCATTAATGGGTACGGGTCCACTACAGGGCACGGATCTTCGTTTCTCCAATGATTAAGAGTAGTGTTGAACCCTAAAAATGACTCATTTTTAGGGTTCCGTTACCGGAATGGTATAAATTAATCCTTATAGTGAGAATTTTTGTCGCAATCTTATGTATAGATAATTTTCTTATGTAAAGCTTTTGTTTGTTCCCGGTGCACTAACATCCACCATTTATTTATTTATTAGCAATTAATTGTACCAAAATTCATAAATATAATTTAATTTTTGTGTTAGAATCACAAATTCCGTCTAGTGCCATTACAATAATCAATTATAGGTGTATACAGACAGCATTATCGTTATTATGTCCGGTCGAATTATAAAAATTAAATCGTGAATTCACTCAGAGCGCAACAATACAAATCACATTGCTCTGATATGACATTGAGGATGCGGTGGGCGCGCGTCATTGGTGCCTCTTTTAATAAATTTGTCCGCCCAATCGGTACTTCCAGCAGTGACGGCCGTCGCCTCCGCCTCACATACCCCTCGGGGACACACAACCTTACTTGCATTAGCACGTCCGGATTGACAGATTGATAAGTAATATTAAATTAAAAGTAAAATTTATAATAAAATTGATATTCACATACAATACACTCATGACACCCTCACTCGTTTTTCACGCGCGTCCGTCCGTTGGCTGGTGGAAGCTACATTAAGTCCGACTTTTATAAGCCGATTTATGGTCGTGCAGTGAAAAGAGTAAAAAAAATACCTTATAATATAATCCTATAATAATAACCCCAATAAAAAAAGATACTTGTTTTGATTTGTGTATCCGTATTTTTTTACGGCCGCGCCGATTGGCATCGTGGGAAGCGACCCTGCTTTCTGAGTCATGGCTGTGGGTACGATTCCCACAACTGGAAAATGTTTGTGTGCTGAACATAAGTGTTTTTCAGTGTCTGGGTGTTTATCTGTATATTAGAAGTATTTATATATATTATTCATAAACATATGCATCAGTTATCTTAGTGCCCATAGCACGAGCAACGCTTTCTTTAGTGCTGGATGGCGATGTGTGTATTGTGGTAATATATTTATATTTTAGTATATAAGCAATTTTGTGTTGATCAGATACTATTTCATTAAATTTGGTTTCATCCATACTTAATATTATAAATGCAAAAGTGTGTTCGTTTGTCCATGAATATCGCAGCAACAGAGTAACGGATTGATGTAAATTTTTGCATGGATATAGTTTATGGGCCGGAGAGTGCCACAGGCTTAGTACTTTTTATCAGGGAAAAATGCACAGTTCCTGTGGGAAGATACACAACACGTCACATCTCCTGGCAGTTTTTAAAAAACCAAGCGTATTTTAATAAATTGCTAGTGAGAACAAAAAATAGGAATAATCTTTTGCACGCCATTTAAATTTTATACAGTTAAAATTCGAGTCAAATAATCTCACTTGAATATGGATTAATCTCGTTAGGCGGGTTTGAATCGAAAATAAATTGCCAGTGCAGCTTTAAAAGCAGGCGCGCTTGGAATTATCAAACACCTCGCAGTAATGAATTTATTTTGAATAATGTACAGCTTTTAGCTCATGTTTTCGTGATTCGTTTTTATTTATTTTATTCCACAACAAGTTAGCCCTTTACTGCAATCTTTCCTAAGTGATAATGCAGTCTTAGATGGTAGCGGGCTAACCTGTTAGATAGTATTGTAGACAAACCCCTAATCGGTTTCTACGCGACATTGCACCGGAACACTTAATCGCTTAGCGGTACGTCTCTGTCGGTAGGGTGGTAACCAGCCACGGCCAAACCCACCAAACCAAACAATGATACTACAATTATGCGTTATACACCTCATTTTATGAAAAGAACCTTACTTCGTTCAGGAATATAAGTCTTCACAAGATAAATACCAATAGGCCTCCAAGACAAAAAACTTCCGACAAAGTCATGCCGCCAAGCGGTTATTCGTTCCGATACTATGTCGCGAATAGAAACTGATTTGGGATTAGGTTTAATATAATTTGCTTTTAACCCTACCAGGTTAGCCCGCAACCATATTATAATGCACCAGGTGCAATTAATTGCATTCGAGGGCTAACTTGTAGTGAAATAAAAAATACTAAAACAGTTCACAAGGCAGATTCCACTGAGGAAAATATAGCTCAGCTAGTAATACTTCCTCCCCGGCGCAACTGTGAGCGCTTTGAATTTAAGTAGGAGGTCCCGTGTTCGATTTGCGGTAGGGGCAATTCGAGAATTTATAATTTCTGAATTTTCTCTGGTCTGTTCTGGTGGAAGGCTTTGGCCGTGGCTAGTTACCACCCTACCGACAAAGACTTGCCACCTAAGCGATTTAGCTATTTAGAAATCTATAAGGGGTATGACTACCATACTCCCTAACAGGTTAGCCCGCTACAATCTTAGACTGTATCATCACTTAGGTAAGATTGCAGTCAAGGGCTAACTTGTAGTGGAATAAAAAATAGTAAAACAGTTCACAAGGCAGATTCCACTGAGGAAAATATCTAACCGTTAACTACAAAATAGAATAGTTCATCAAAGTTACTAATTCTATTAAAAGCATACTTTAGTATCGTAAGATAACAAAGTAGCTGAACACCAACATAATATGTTGGTGATATATCTCGCCGAATACGTCACTCGGCGTTATCTCACCCCACGAGCATTCGCGATAGTGATCGCTTATCGATATCCATTGTTTGATTTGATTTATTATATTGCGGGAAATGTCTATACCTCGCTCGCTTTTTCTTTTTAAATGTCGGTTGCCTCATTTTGGCGTTAGTCATTTATATGTAAAGTCATGTATAAATCGTGTGTTAGTCTTTTTGATGTAAAGATGAATGAAAGACGAACAAAAGGTTTTGATATTTTCATTGACACCAACTATATCCACTGCAAATCTGATTGTAAGCTTCAGTGGGGTACCCATATAGATACACTAGCAGGTAAACTAAGCTCGGCTGCCTTGACGTAGAAACAGCAAGACTTGTTTACTTCGCGTACTTTCATAGTGTGATGTCTTACGGGATCTTATTATGGGGCAAAGCTGCTGATATTAAAACTATATTCATATTGCAGAAAAGAGCTGTACGGTCAATATAAAAACTTAAATCACGTGAATCCCTCCGTGAAAAATTTAAAGAAATTGGTATTAAGTATACCAATTTCTTTAAATTTCGGTAGCCTCACAATACATTTATAACAATATAGTATTTGTAAGACAACATATTAGTCTATATAAACAAAAAGTGGATATAAACAGTCGACTTACAAGAAATGGTCATAAATTAGTGACATCTGCATATCGTCTGCGAAAGGTGCAGAAGTCATTTGTGGGATTGAGTATACGCTTTTATAATATGATTCCTAAGGTAATTTTGGACCTACCAATGCATAAGTTTAAAGAATGTGTTAAAACACATTTATTACAGCGAGGTTATTATACAATTGATGAGTTTCTTAATGACAAGGTTGCTTGGAAGCATCCGGCTCCGCTTTCATCTCTCACAAGATAGAAAATGAATGTTAAAATATAAAATGTAAATTTTTGATGTTGGAAAAGAGCAACTGCTGAGTTTCTTGCCGGCTTCTTCTCGGTAGAATCTGGCTTCCGAACCGGTGGTAGAGTCACTACACACGGACAGACTTGACGTTTCAAAAGTGCTTGTATTAGGCCTACTTGAAATAAATGAATTTTGAATTTTGAATGCCTCTCCCACCGGGAGCGTTTTGATCGCATTAGATATTGGATAGAAAATGGCGCTACTTTGCGGCATTCCATTATTTAATTCCTCTTTCTGATCTCCTGGTATATCTGTCAATATATTCTTAGTTACAAATAACAATCTGGTGATTATTACCTAATGATAATAATGTATGATAAAATATATGATAGTAGTGGATACAGTTCAATATTGCCTGATGCGAGGATTCGGCTGTGGCTTGTAAGGTAGTAACCTTACCAAAGACGTGCCGCAAGTGATTTCGCGTTCGGTAACGATACTGAATGGAAACCGATCGCGGATACATGGATAAGAGTTTGCGAGTCCCTCCCTCTTGCGAGAGAGAGAAAGTTATATAAAACTAGCTGTTGCCCGCGACTTCGTCTGCGTTTGATTTTGTTTTTTGATGTCCCATTGAGGGGTTTGCTGCTGTCCGCTGAGGAGTTATGTCCTCTATCTCCATCTGGTTGGAGATCAGATCTACACAAAGTTCGGGCAAAATTAAACACATCTTATTTAAATCGGTTATATTTTGTCGGAGTTATGGTGTAAAATCGTCAAACACTTTCATCCCCTCTCCCAAAGGAACCGAGCTTAATGTCGGGATAAAAAGTATTCTATATTACTTCTAACACTTCCAAGAATATGTGTACATAGTTTCATGAGGATCGGTTAAGTAGTCTTTGCGTGAAAGCGTAACAAACAAACTTACATTGACATTTATAATATTAAGTTGGGATTAGTAGTGATAACTGCTGTACTCCTAACAGCCCAATCAGCCCAATACTATCTTAGACTGCCTCATAACTTGTAAGTATATATGAGATTGTCGACGGCTGACGTGTTTTACTCTAAATCCCTATATCTTAGGCATACACAAATAGTTATTCTTAGAGTTTGTGTAACTTTTTTTTTCTATAGACATCGCCGTAATCGTAGGCGATTCCTAGGTTAAATGAAAACGGGCATTAGGCCTGCACAATAAGTCATGTTTGGGTATTACGAGAATGATTGTGAGAGCAGCGTAAAAATCTGAGTTAATAGCCCACCCAGGTGGACAGATCACATAGAACGAGTCGCCGAGTTAGAAAAAAAAACAAACATAGTTGTGACAATTATGTTTGCACAACTCTTAATTTAACTAAATGGAAGGTCTCAAAATAGTGCTGTCCTTTTCCACCACCAAGATTTTATTGATATTTTAGATTTTAGAAATATGTGTACATTAAAAGTGTTTTTTTTTGTACATAATTATATCAACAATAATAATAAAACATTAAGATCTGTCAATTTAGTTTCGTAGATTTGTGTGCAGCCCAGTTTTCATCACTCCGAATCCAGATTTTTTAATGAATAACCTACGAATGCTAAAAGTGTGATACTTTTCTGATAATCCAACAGAATTTTTAAATCCAAACGAAACTGCAAACTGTGGAGTTACTACATAATGTGTGTCCTTTAAAACAACTGTATAAAAGTTAACCGAATCTAGCTTTATTGCCACGATTTAATGAATACATTTTCTTTTCATGAATTGTCTGTAAATATTATAGTCCGTAAGGTATAGTGTACAAAAATTCTAATGCTATTTGTTTGTGTTGTCCCGTAGGAGAGCGGACAGCGCGAGGTAATCATAACCGCTGATCCCTTGCACTATGATTTAGCCTGTTGACATACAGTTTAACCCAAAAACATGTCCTTTAAGACAGAAGTTTATTAGTATATGAGTACCTTTAAGTCAAGAGTGAATAGGCATCTTCTAGGAAAGCGCGCTCCACCTTAGGCTGCATCGTCACGCGCATGTCTATACAACGTGTAAATGAAAACCGAAATAATACTTTAGAGGCTTTAGAGGTACATTATTTACTGTCTCTGAGAATTATCTGTGAAACCGAAACGCTAATACTACAGATATTTTTAAATTGTGTATTCTTATAGAAAAACAAGCGGGAGTAATTTAAAAAAATGAAATTTTTCAATTAAATTAATAAGAAGAATAAAATATCTAAAAATAACTGTTTTGTATAGGCGTAGTCCTCGTTTAACTCGTGATAACTTCTAAATTAAACTTCCGATTTAAATAAATTAATAAGTATTTTACTGCTATATATACCCTCTCCCTTGACGGCGTTCTAGATTGAGTACTGCGTGCAAACAATAACAATACGCGCCGTTTGAGAAAGAGTAATTATTGGTCGTATGCACGCAAACTTGAACGCATGTAAGTACACAGGGTGAAAGCCGGGGTTTGGTATAAAGACGTAATAAATATAAATAGATAATTTACTCCTAATACCTGGGACAACAAATAAAAAATGGATACTCGCTTCGACTCGATTTCTGGCTAGCCTGAAAGACCAAGCAAGCAAGCAAGCAAGACCTCGTCCTTATAAGTCATTATAATTTTTCTACAAAGACTTTATTGGAAAATGGCATTCTTAAAATTAAGAATGGTACTGTTTTAAATTTTATTCATAATTCGATTATGTTATTAAACGAAATATATACCAACTCATTTTTTGGTAAACTTGCCTTACGTAGTGGGCCACCTAAATATCATGATAAAAACGCTGGAGCATATTATAACAGTAAATAATTCACTCGACTGAAATAATTATAGTAAAACTAAAAATAAAATTTCAATTTGTCAAAAAGAGAACTAGACGCAACGTCATTCAGTGTACGAATTTGGATGTTCCTTGCACTATATAAATTGTTGTCAACAGGCTAAATTCGGAATTCGCATGAATGTATAACCAATGTGCTGGATATATTTGGTGTAAATTTGATATATTTTATGTACGGTATTATATTATATGTACGTTAGGCTGGTCGGAAGTCTTACAGTCCATTAAACTCGAACTTCGTGTCGTGACCTTTTACTGAGTACTACCATCTTGATACCTATAACGCCTGTGACCTTAGCATAATAAAATGGCTAGCATAATGCGGACATTTCTATTTTGTTTCCCGAAACAAAAGTATACTTTTTTTTAAACAACTTATTACCTGTCTACCGCAGCGTTATCAATTTATCGTGAGGTATTTTTGTTTATATATTGGTTAACCTATTCATCGTTCATATAATGACTTTAGAATTTGGTTGTAATGAAGATTGCAGGATACAGTTTCCGTAAAAGGACACCGCAACCACGATTTCCTGTTTACTGTGTCTGAAACAAAGTGTCAAGGTGTGCGCAGTCATACGACAAGTTCTAAAAAAAGTATCGATTTACCTAATATGTGTTTATTTTATTATAAATGATAATGGACTGAAAGGTTTTCGGCTTGTAACTTTGGTGGAGGCTTTATGGATATTAGTTAGGGATATATTTTTATAAAATGATTACACAAGTAAATCGTATTTATAGCATTTTAAAATGTAATTATATTGCCGTATTTAGCATTTTATCTGTATCAAAATTGTATGTATTTTAGTATAGGGTTGCCAACCGTTTATTATGCTATATTACCATTCTTTAACCTGCTGAAAAGGTTTTCATACTAAAAGATTATAATTTTTTTAACATATATTATTTAAATAATTTAATATTTTAAACTAAGTTGTGCGATCTGCACGTACTACGTTTGTTTCCCGTCTTTGTTATCAAAAATATCTATGAAAATTTCAATTCATTTTTTTTTTGTCTAAATTTAATGAGTTATAAATTTGGCATAGTAATTTTTATTTTTTTTATATTTAAAAAGTTGGCAACCCTATTTTAATTTCTCTTAAATTTACTTATACTAATTTCACCGAGACCCGTTGTATGCGCAATTGATTCTAGTACCAAGTAGAATCCGAAATCACAAGTTTGAATATGCACAAATCCATGTAACTAACATGCATACAAAAATAAGAGGGTATATTGTTTATAGAATAAATTAATTAATGTATTTAGTTTCTTTTCGTACAGTATTTATTCAATGACTTTTGTATGGGACCGTCCATTAATTTCGTCCCACGTTTATATCAGAAATGGGATAGATGGGGAAAATTCTTAATTATGCAATCAGTAAAATCAGCAAAGCTGTTTCCTTTACGCAGGCTTCTGCAGATATAAGCACTCAATTGATTTTTTTAAAAATTAAAAATTAATGAGTAATAACGATATTTTACTAGATAAAATAGAATTTGGTCTGGTCTGGTGGGAGACTTCAGTTGTGGTTAGTACCACCACGATTTAGTGTTCCGGTACGATGTTGCGTGGTGGTCCGATTCCGATATGGGTTTAATATAACTGCCATGCTCCCTAACAGGTTAGCCCGCTACCATCTTAGACTGCACCGTCACTTACCACTAGCTGGGATAGCAGTGGACTTGAACTTGAAGTGGAGTAAAAAATAAAAAAAATAAGCTGCTATTAATTCAAAAATCATAATTATATGTTCAACCTTAAGAAATAGTATTTGGAAAGAGAACTTAGGGGTATAAAGATTAGACCAAAACTTTAAAATAAGTGTGACGTCATTAATGGATTATCGTCCTTAATTTAATTATTTTCTTAGTCCTTCCGTATTTAGTCTATACGTATTTGCTTGAAGTATTTGGCCCTGTGTAAATATACAATTATAAAGAAGCTTTTAATGTCTTGTGTGCATCTGGGATGAAGATTTTGTATATTTTTAAGACAACTAAATTAAATTGTAATTCTAGATTGTGCCGAATCTGGTGAGAATATTGAAGAACTTAATTTTGGCGGGTTACTCGCCGGAACATGACGTCAGCGGCGTTTCTGATCCATTCCTTCAGGTAATACTCATAGTTTTTCGCTGAGTAATGTCTCATTTGTTACATTCAAACATATCGATTCTATTTAAATTGTAGCACTAAGCAGGAAACTACTATTGTGTAAAATATTAACTATTAAAAACAAAAACCTATGAAGAAACAGAATCTCTGCAAAAGAGCCGATTAAAATTGATTTAAAAATATTTTTACTCAGTCAATTTAATAAATACATAAGCAGCGCACTCACTCACGCACACGCGCACACACACGCACGCACGCACTCACACACACTACACAAGTTTGGATGACCAAAAATGTATACATATACATGTATGTTATAATAATTAATTTCTGAACAATTTAATATCGGATTTAAACATTAGCTTACATTTTGTTAGAGAAGAGCGAGATCTCCTGGTACAAGTCTATTATATATTTAAAATAAGTTCTCAGCTTATTTAAGATAAGAATGTAATTGTTCATTAAGTAATATCATTATTATTATTACTTCCAGGTTAAAATTCTCCGTCTCCTGCGAATACTCGGCAAGAACGATGCCGAGGCGTCCGAGGCGATGAACGACATTCTCGCACAAGTTGCAACTAATACTGAGACAAGCAAGAATGTAGGCAACACAATTCTTTACGAGACAGTACTATCCATTATGGATATAAAATCGGAGAGCAGCCTTCGAGTACTAGCTATCAACATCCTGGGAAGATTTTTGCTTAATAACGACAAGAATATACGATATGTGGCCTTGAACACACTTTTAAGGACGGTGCATGTGGATACGTCGGCCGTGCAAAGACATAGGACCACTATATTGGAGTGTTTGAAGGTGAGACGCTTTGATAATGTTGTTTGTAGGTGAGCCTGCTTTAATTCGAATGATAACGATGAAGACATCAGGCGGAATCTTTGCGCCGTCTGAGTCTTTCAACACGACTGAAGTGTGTCGCTAATGCACCCGTATTTATATCGAAAAAACGCACCGATGGGAAATTCGCTGTGAATCAAGTTAAGTGAAAACGTTGTTGTTGTGATTTATGATGGTATACTCTTTGAGTATTTCATAATTTTGAAAATACCGAGTACTATAACTATTTCGGTAATAAATAGTTTCTCTTATATACAGTCATATTCTGTCATTTGAAGATATTCGGTGTAAAAACACGAATGTTCCCGTAAACCACTAAAAGTATGCCTATGTTACTTTCAACTTGACGGCCGATTGGCGCAGTTTGCAGCGACCCCGCTTTCTGGGCCGTGGGTTCGATTCCCACTACTGGAAAATGTTTGTGTGATGAACATTAATGTATTTCAGTGGCTGGGTGTTCATCTGTATACTATAAGTATTTATGTATATTATTTAAGAAAAATATTCATCAGTCATCTTAGTACCCATAACACAAGCCTACTTTGGGGCTAGATGGCGATGTGTGTATTTTCGTAGTCTATTTAAAAAAAAAAAAAAACGAATTCAATGCCAAAATTCAAATCGATTGATTGCTTAGTTAGAGCGTTAACGACGGACAGACAAACAAACTCACTTTCACATCAATAATATTAATAAATAATGGATAGCCAACACAATATAAACAATCTTTCAAAGCATAGTGTAAAAGGTATCAAAAACAGGGACAGTAAATCGAGCCACTCTATCTTTATAAACTATGGAGGGTAGAGGTAAGGAGAGTCATCTTATATGGGAGAAAAGTTGAAAAAGTGTCCTGACACTGCGCTAAATAACAGTTCAAAAATCCTCCACAATGGCGCTGGTGGATGCACAGGGTATGGTATGAATGTAGCAATCGTAGATGAATTGAAGTATGCCGAGTTAAAAAATTTAATGTTATTATCGACTAAAGTAGTTAATTATTGAGAATTTCAACAACTTACGTTGTACAAAATATTGTGGTAAATATAACCTTACTTCCTTGTATCTCCATACTTCCTTGTTTATTTTTCAAGCCTACTCTAACAATATTTATATTTGGCCCTTCTTTTAAGAGTTACCCTGATGCAAATGTGGCGCCATCCTAATTTAATACATTTTGACGACACTTTTTGATATACACAGATGACTCTCCTTACCTCTACCCTCCATAAAACATGACCTCACGTTCGTATCACATGTCAATTTAATCATTGCCAATTGATTCCAGCCGTGATTCATACATTCCATATTAGATTTCTCAGTACTTTGATTTAACGATGACCTTGAAATAGCACTGCAACCTAAAAAAATCCAACTCTACGTAACTTAGTAGAATAGAAAAACAATGAGAACGGTTTAGGCCGTAGTCCACCACGATGGCCCAGTACGAATTGGTGAACTCCACACGCCATTGAGAACATTATGGAGAACTCTCAGGCATGCAGGTTTCCTCGCGATTCTTTCCTTCACCGTCGGAGCAAGTGATATTTTTAACATAACTTAGAAATGAAGAGGTGCGTGCTGTGATTAGAACTCAGTCTCCCGAAATTGGAGCCGAAGTCCTAATCGATAGTATATCCCCGCTTAGCGAAAACATTGAACAAGCCTCTTTTATTACACGATTGCATAAAAAAGCAGTGCAATGTTTTCAGGGCCATGTTGTTGGGCCGGTAATAGGTTGATATGATGATGATGATGATGAGTGTTTTTGTTCCACCTATCAGAAAGGTCTACCCTCAACACGCTTTTCCACTCAGTTTATTATAAACTTGATGAAACTACTGTAATAGTCTTATAACAATTTTAATTGCTTGCTAAAAATACTCACCAAAGATTATTGCAATATAATAATTATAATAATACCTACAATGCAATAAAGTGTTCTAAATAAATAAATCATTTGCAGGACCCAGATGTGTCAATACGTCGTCGAGCAATGGAACTATCATTCGCCCTCATCAACGGACAGAACATCCGAGCCATGATGAAGGAATTGCTCTCGTTCTTGGAGCGCTCTGACGCGGAGTTCAAGGCTCATTGCTCAAGTGCCATGGTGCTGGCTGCGGAGCGGTATGCGCCCTCCAGCAAGTGGCATCTGGACACATTGTTCCAGGTTCTGTTAAAGGTAAGACACGTTAGTCTCGCAATAAGTTCCGCAACAGGTCCCGCAACTTGAGGCAAGCTCACTTTGCCAGACCAACTTTTTTTTCCTTATAAGTAATCCAGCCTTGATGATATTAGCCTGTTCAAAATGTTTATGATACACCATCCTGGCAGAGAATAGAAAAAAAAATATTTTTAAAATAATCTATATTTAAAATAAGGCCATCAAATTTAAAGAATATATTGAAAATCCGACAGGTTTGTTAAGACAAAGAATAAACCAAATCTACTCAGATTTATTACTAAAATGAATAAGGTCTATAATCGCGATTCTTCAGTAGCAATGGGGGGGGGCACAAAGCTCGAAGAACCGATTTCGATTGACTGGACCGATGAACCGATTCCAGCAAAGTGCTGGAATCGGAATATCAAACGAACCGCTAAAAAAAATTGGGCTTTGGAACTCCCTTTTAAAAGACCTATGTCCAGTAGTGGACGTCACTAGTGAATGCTCTTACTAATCGTTTCAATACAATTTAGGCGGGCAACTATCTGCGAGACGACACCGTGTCCAACACTATTCAGATAGTTTCGGCGGCACCTGGAGAGCGGCAGGCGTACGCTTCTATGCGACTGTGGACTTCTCTAGAACGTTCTGCTTTGTCCGCCGATGCCACTGAGAAGCAGCCACTTATACAGGTACCGTCTATTTACAAAATAAAAATTTTCAGTTTTTCGCATCAACAACCTGTAAATGAAAACCGAAATATTACTTGAAATGCTTTAGAGGTACATTATTCACTGTCTCTGAGACTAATCTGTGAATCAGAAACGTTAATAGTTTTTGAGTAAACCACTTATATAGTTTTTACTGAAAGAAATCAGATACAACCATACATCACATGCAAAATTGAAATCTACTTGACTTCAATGACTGTCACTTTATTAGATACGCGTCGAGTAGCGTAGGTACTATGCGCGTGTCGGTCTTTTATCTTAAATAGGGTAATAAGTAATAAGTAAAAACTTAGGATGTTTTCAATTAGTTTAACATTTCTTCAGGGTTATTTTTATTTCTTATTTAATATCCTTATGCGCCCTTCAACAGTATTTCGTAATTCGGTTACACGTTGTATAATAGGGTATGTAGCTGATTCTTTTAACATCTCAAATAACCATAATGCTATTTTAAAGCTTTATTATTATGTGATAAATTTCAGTATTTTAAATAAATTCTACAAAATATAATTGCCGTGTTTAATTAAGTTATAATATAAAATTAGAAAATACATTTCTAATTTTAGTCAAAATAGTCTTTAAGAGGTAACACGAGCACATGCAAACATGCAAAATGAATGCTGAATCCTTCTCATTCTAATAGTAGATCCATGCCCTGTAATTGACTGATAAAGGGTGAATAATTTTAATTGATTTCCAGTAGTACTAGAGCTTTTTGTAACCAGGCAGACTTTGTCCGGGGAACTACCAACGTGCTTATTTCTGCCGCTATAACTTCTGTGTTCTGGGCTGTATGGTGTTGTTGCCGCTGTAATTACAGGCACACAAGGTTCATCAACCAACTCCTTGTTCCTTGCATGCCCTGCGAAGTCTTGCTATATTTACTGGTGATGATTTTCCATTTAGGGCATCATCATCAGGTGGGCCATCTGCTTGGTGCGTCAGTTATTACTAAAAAGATTATTACTAATGATAATCATTATCATGAGGATGATGATGGTGATGGTTATGGTGATGATGATGCCTTGTTCAGGTGGCTGCGTGGACTATCGGCGAGTACGGAGACATGTTGGTGTCGGAGGCAAGCAACGCGATATCCATGGTCGACGACGACGGTGTCGGTGAGATAGTTTTTTTTTTTAATGTATTTGTTGCATTGAGAAATTTAACTCCATTTGCAAATTTATCCGCATAAGAAGCGGTGATAGCGCAGTGGGTAGATACTCGACTTCACTTTCGGTAGGCCGAATTCGGATACCTACACCTCATCTCTAACTTTTGAACTTATGAGCGTTTGAGGCAATTTAAATATCACTTGCTTCAACGGTGAAGGAAAACATCGTGAGGAAACCTACATACCTGAGTGTACCTCCATAATGCTCTCAAAGGTGTGTGTGAAGTCCACCAATCCGCACTGGGCCAGCGTGGTGGACTACGGCCTTAACCCCTCATTGTGGCAGGAGACCCGTGCTAAAATCTGCGAAAAATTGGTATATTTTTGGGTAATACAATTTTAAATTAAATTACCCAAAAATATGTTGTTGATCATATTCTTTTGTTCGTATACATTAACAGACAGACTAATAAAACTCTTTTTTTATCTTGAATAAAGAAATGCAATGCAGATCGAGGGAAACTTTTTGGCATTCATTTGTGTTCTTTTATTTTAATACGGGTGTTCCGAACATTCATACAAATTTCAGCTCTATTTAAATGTAGTCTCACTACTATTTTCAGCGCTAATTGGGCCGGACAATTTTAAAACTAATAATAAATGATCCATACTAAAAAGTGAACATTAGCATTTATAATATAACTTTAACAATTAAACTCAGCTTAGCATTTAGTCAATAGTCAATAGTCATTTATTCGTAAATATTAATATAATATGTCACATAGTAGTTATTAAATAACAAATTATCTCATACATATGAATTCATAAATTTCATTATATTATTCTACAAGAACTCATTGTAACTGTAGAGAGCCTTCTCGAAAAGCCAAGCCTTACATTTTTTCCTGAATAAATAAATTATCATTTTTATAATATAACTTTAACAATCAAATTCCAGACGACTTCACCCGTCCAACCGAAGAATATGTAATAGACATATACCAGAAGTTATTATGGTCCACACAGTTATCGATTACTACAAAGGAGTATTTACTGCTTTCGCTGGCCAAGCTGTCCACACGTTTTACCACACGTGGCGGTCAAGAGTAAGTGTTATTAACCGTAAAAGCATCTAGCGACCAATCACACGGCTTGCTCAAACCTGCACGTGCTGTGATTTGTCGCGTACATTTGCAAGACCACAAGGTCAACGGCGATACAACTGTACAATAATAATAATTGTATCAGTATCCCTTTGACAAATAAAATACCCCAATCTTATGCTTATGGTGGAAAGTGACTATTTTTATTTCATCGATAATTGTACTTATTTATGAATCTGATGATTTGAAGGCCTCCCATAAAAAATTAAAAAAAATGTTTTGTCTTTTAATGAATCTAACTCGAATGTTTCATCAAAAAGGTAAAGGATTAAGAAAAAAATAAATTCGGGTAACCAAATATATTAATCCAATGTGTCTCGTTTTTCTTTCAGCAAAATTCGCGTTATAATTGATACATTCGGCTCGCATATCCATATTGAACTTCAACAGAGAGGCGTAGAACTTTCTCAACTTTATAAGTAAGTAAATATCGATATGACCTATTTTTTTTTAATGTTGTAACCATTTACTTAAAAACCGTTCAAAATTTCTCATTTTTAAATCTGTAAAATTATAACTGGTACCTGTCTTTTTACATGAGATGACAGGATCTGAACATCAAAGCCGCGGTGAACACGCCTAAATTAAGGTGTGTTCAAGAGACAAGAAAACAAGCGGTCAATAACCCCAGTCAACGCGCAGAAGGAAACCGCACGTTTCATTGCATTTTGACGATCTCCCTGGCGCAACGCTGAGCGCGATGAATTTAAATAGGAAGTCTCGAGTTCGATTGCGGTAGGGGTAGTTTGGAAATTTATAATTTCTATATTTCCTCTGGTCTGGGAAGCCCCCAGGGCTTTGGCCGGGGCTAGTTACCACCCTACCAACAAAGACGCGCCGCTAAGCGATTTAGTATTCCGATGCGATGTCGCGTAGAAACCGATTAGGAATATAACCACCATACTCCCTAACAGGTTAGCTCGCTACCATCTTAGACTGCATCATCACTTACCACCGGGTGAGATGGTAGTCTAGGACTTGTAGTGGAATAAAAAAAAACATTTGTTACCAGACAATACGCACACCTACGGCCGGCGTTGTTGGAGCGGATGCCGCCAATGGAAGCCAGCACCGCCACGGAGCGGGAGCGAGACGACAGCGACACTGAGACTGAACAGCCGCTGACCAACATACAAACGGAACAGGTACAATCATCATCCTATAACGGTCCTCTGTTGGACTAAAAGGCCTCTCCCAACAGTAGGGTTTGTCCATATCCACCACGCGGGACGGACGGATTGGTGATCGCAGCAGACTGTCAGTGGCGTGCACTGGGTTTCTTGCCAGGGTATGCAGACACCAGGAAAGTTGCATAAAACGGCACAAATTCATCTCCTGTACGAGTTATATATTTCAATGTTAGGGTAGGCAGTGCTTTTGTGCATGTATGGAGTGCACGCCACTGCAGACTAGTACATCGCGTTCAAGTAAACAAATAAACTAACTAACTTACTCAACTTTATATGTTAGTACAATTCATTTATTAGAAAAAATGTTTTATATTATAATCTGGTTATGCTTAATGACCAGAATATATTACAAAACATACATAGCATAGGTGCAATGTTGTAATGTTCTTACTTTATATTGCAGAACCCGCTTCTAGATTTGATCAACGGCTCAGAACTGCTCGCCAACGGTGATGTGGAACACACTCCTATAGCACCAACCAACAACAATTCCAACACTAATGTGAGTATCCACATTACATATTACAACATTCACATTTCTTCATGACACTTTCTTAATGACAAGGTTGCTTGGAAGGCTCCGGCTCCGGCTACGCTTTCATCTCTGACAAGATAGAAAAATGAATTTTAAAATGTAAAATGTAAATTGTTGATATTGGAAAAGAGCAACTTCTGAGAAACTCAGGCCGGCTTCTTCTCGGTAGAATCTGCCTTCCGAACCGGTGGTAGAGTCAATACACACAGACAGACTTGACATTTGCAAAGTGCTTATATTAGGCCTACTTGAAATAAATCCGGTTTAAGATATTTATTGTTCCATGAAGGAATTTCCACTTAAATGGAACTTACATGCTAATTTACAAAAAGAGGGTAATTATATAAAATTGCATCTTCGAGTGTACAATAAATTAATTGTAAATTGTAAGTGGGTAGTTTTGAAGTACCAATGCATCAAAATCATATCGACGGTCAACTGCTGACGCGAGCCGCGGATAAATGAATTTAGAATTTTTGAATTTTTTGAACATATATATATTTTTTTACACATAACATATATATCTTTTCTATAACGGACCGTAGATGAACTGGCAAAGCAGTTTATCAACTGTGCCAGGGAGATACGGATGTTCAGTTCTGTAACTATGCGGTTTCCTGATTATGCGGGTCCCCACGGAAATAGAATTATGCGGATCCATTCGGTTTCGCAACCATGCGGGGTCCCTTCGGTTTCACAACTCAAGTGGCTGGATCCTTCGGCTATGCAACTATGCGGATCGCTTCGGTTTCATAATTATGCAAGTGGGTCGATCCCTTCGGTTATGGAACAATGCTGATAACTTCGGTTTCACAACTATGAGTGGGCGGATACCTTCGGTTATGGAAATATTGGCGGATCACTTAGGTTACACAACTTTGCAAGTGGGTGGATCGTTTCGGTTATGGAAATATACTGATCTCTTCGATTTTTCAAGTGTGCGGGTGGGTGGATACCTCCGGTTCTGCAACAATGCGGGTCCCTCCGGTTATGGAATTATGCGGGTCCCTTCGGTTCTACAAATATACAGATACCTTCGGTTCTGTAACTATGCGGGTCCCTTCGGATATGAAACTATGCAAATCCCTTCGGTTTCACAACTATGCGAGTGGGTGGATCCTATCGGTTTCGTTCTGTAACTATGAAGGTCCTTTCGATTATGGAACTTAGAATTGTTGGTTTCGCACCTATGCGTTTAGGTTCCTTCGGGTCTGCAACTTCGTTTAGTAAGACGAAGTTTCTGAACCTGAAATGTTTCTGGGATGTAGTGAGACGACTAGTAGCTTTTATTGTAAGCTTTTGTTGATGCGAGTGCAGTGTTAAATATTTTCAACTATATGTTTATTTTGTAGGACATCCTGGACCTCTTAAGCGGCCTGGATCTCAGCACGCCAAGTATGCCAGCGCCCAGCGTGGCCGTGAGCGTTGCCAACAATAACCTCACGTCGCCATCCTTGCTGCTTGATGGATTGTTCGCGTCCGAGCCGCCGGTCACACAGCCTCAAGGTCAGATATTGTGCTTATGTGCCTTTCAAGCGCGTGATGCGTGACGAGATCGGATTCGATTTGAGAACGTTCTGTGTTCTTCGATTTCCACTTTTTCATGTTAGTTAGTTAGTTGCCTAAATAAAATTCAAAACAACCAAATTTCATTTTTACATAAAGGATAGAGATATTCAACTTCAAAAGATATGCATATGCTGTCGCGGATTTTTTTTTGAAACTCTTTAAGGGTACTGTGTAAAAAGCCAACAGTAGTATTTTCATCACTCAACGATTTATGCAGCGCACGCAAAGATAGCTCTTTATTCTTTTTTTCTTCTCATTTTAGACAACAAGAGAGTACAACTCTCTTGTTCTATGTGTATATCTCTATAACTAATTTAGTCTTAGGTGTATAATAAAAGTTTATTAATTCATTCATTACTTGAAACTTATTGTTATATTTTGGGCAATTTACACAACATCTCTGTAAGCTTTGATCATAATCCTATCAGTATTTTTTTGTGGGAAAGAGTTACAAACATCCATACATCCGATAATCCTTACAAACTTTTTTTTTATAGTTATAATTGACGGACCAACATATGGCATATAAACACAGCAACACAACGCAGGGCATGCAAGGAACAGGTCCTGCAACGTGCTGGCATATGTCCGTGTCAACCTGAGGCGTATGTTTTAAACTCATGTTAGTTTCAGGATGCGAAGAATACTAATTTTAGTAGTTTGTGTAATAAAAAATAAATAAAATAATATTGTGTGAAGCCTCATATTCCTGTAATTACAACGGCAACCAAGCCCTTCAGACCGGAACACAACAATGGTGCTTAGCGTCAAAAACAAGCATGGTGTTCTTCCCCGGGCGAGCTCTGTCACAAAAAGCTCTATTACTACTCAGTCTACTATTATATAACAAAGTGACATTAGCAACTGTCAGTTTAATAAAGTGAGTTAAAAAATCCGAATTGACACCTCAAATTGTCACCCGCAGCGGAGTGCGTGGTCCGTGCTCTAGAGCGCAACGGCGTGCTCGTGGAGCTGTGCGCAGTGCGAGGCGGAGACACAGCGACGCTAACGATGCGGGCGCGCTCGCACGCCGCGAGCACCATCAGCGACTTCCTGTTCCAGGCAGCCGTGCCGCGGGTGAGTGCCGCCACCGAGCGACTAACAGCCATCCGCTTTAATAATAATATTTATTTATTTAATTGATAATAACTAAAAAAAACTACAATCTGTATTACTAACTTATCGGTAACAACTGCAACGTAACTAATTTCGTAATTCCGTTACAGCGTGTAAAGGAATTACGCTAGCCCTAGCTGGACTGATTTGAATGAATTTTTTTGTATGCGTTTGGGTGGCACCCTAGATGGTTTAGATTCCCAAATCAGCCCGACAGATGCCGCTGGGGTCCGCTAGTAAAAATATAAATATCTATCATAAAAATGTTTCTAGCATGGGAGGTGACCATATTCATACCATACCATTGATACCAATGATCATATTCATAGTGAAATGGATGTCTCTATAAACTTTGAACTTGTTTAATTGCTTGATTCAACTTATATTATTTAATAATGTTTATTGACATAAATTATATCTTAGATATACATAAAATATTTTTGTTGCTACAGACGTTCCGACTGGACATGATGTCGCCTTCGGGAACTGTGCTGACACCGCAAGGAGAAATCACACAAGTTCTCAAAATCACTAATCCATCCAAGGTAAATATTTTGTGCATTCATGTATTACACAGGTCAATCAAAAGCTCTACCATAGTAAAGAAAAAGAGAACTTATACGACCACAATATTCACGAGCACACAAAGGAGTAAATCTGACTGCAACAAAGAAAAGTAAACCTTATGTCTTTGTTTTATGATTTAAAATACAATGGCAACTAAAAGCTTGTTTAAAAATAAAATTATTTTCCCACTACCAGACACCTCTTCGCCTCCGGATAAGAGTGTCCTACAGTATCGACGGCAACCCCATCCTGGAGCAGGCGGAGGTTAACAGCTTTCCGCCGGATCTGTTCAACTGACGCGCGCCCCACCATCATCACCACCAGCTCGGCTGTACAGAACTATGATAGAAACTTTATGATAAAAGGTAAATAGTGACGCTACCAAGTTGCCGGTGGTGGACTTATGTCTCTCGTAAGGACTTCTACATTCCAAGGTCATGTGCCTTGCCTGAGGGGAATCCTCCGCCTCGTTTGTTGTCATCTCACAACACAATATCAACAGCGTTGTATCTAAACTTAATAAACACAGGTCTCTTGTAGGGACTTCAACACTCCAAGGTCATTTTGTGAAATGAGTATACAGCCGATCTCCGCGACTTGTTTGATGTCATCTCACCACAATGTCAATAATGTAGAATCAAAATTGTATGAACATAAGTACCCTGTAATGACTTCTACACTACAAGGTGATGATGTACCTCGCGTAAGGGAGATCCCTCCGACACGCTTGATGTCTTCTCGGCACTGTCAACAGTCTAGGATCTGATCTAATGAAAATAGGTCTACTGTACGGACTTCTAAACTCGCAGGGTCATGTGATTTGTGTACCTTTTAAGGATGTCTAAATTTCAAGGTCATGTACCATTTATGTCAAAAGCGGATCCCAAGAACAACGTTTGAAATGAATTCTACCAATATTTTGTTTAAAATTACCTTTATTTTTTGGATACTTATTTAAAATTTGAAATTGTAAAGCGGATGTGCAGATCCTACGTTGTTGACAAGATGATCTGTCCAGTTAGTGATAACTCAAGTTACTTTTTGTGCGTGAGCGCATTTTAATTGTTCTAGGGGAATTACCGTCACGTTTAGAAATTTCGCTTCAGTATAGAAGGTTATTTTATACATATGGTCTTAAATGCTGGAGGAGAAAAATCGTAGATCGGGGTAGCTTTTTAATAATACCATTAATGCGATTGATTAGAAACAATTGGTCACCGATTAAACTTGACAATTCAATAAAGACCTTGAATATGTGAGATCGAGTATTTGACAGCTTCACACTCAACACTGACTGACAGCTAATAAACCGGTGATAGCAAAACAACGATAATAGCCTTCGCACACCATATCGACTCAACTTGACCACAGACTTGACTCAAATAAAACTTTGAAATGCGCGCTTTGTATGTAAATCATGTGATTGGATCGCACATTGCCAGCTTCGTCGCTTTGAACAACACCGCCTATACTTTGAATAAGCTACTTTATATCACACAATTTTTGTCAAAGTTGTTTACAATCCGATCGTCATATACTACTTTCTAGTCACATGATATAAAACTCATATTTCAATGCTTTTGATTTAAGACGAGTTGGTGTTTAGTATATATATGATGTGCGAAGGCCATTATTTTAATAACACCGAATTTTAGCTCTTAGTTAGTATGGAGTGTGAACCTTTCGAAGTATATTATTATTAAATAAAGATATCACACCTCCATATCATATCCTAAAACAATCGCACCTTTCTCTTGAAAAAATGACAATGTACGGCGGAGAAATAAAATCTATCGAATCTTAAAAATACTTGAAATGGTTGTAAAAAGTATTTTTATCGTCGAAGGCAGCTAATAATAATATTATGATAAATGCAAAATTAATTAGTGAGAAAAATATAAAAGGTCATATAAACCTGTATATAGTATGTTTTAGAAAGCAACTATGTTAATTATTTAATAGAGGGTTTTTTTTCTGTCGTGAAAATAAGATATAACTAGTTGAATATCAGTTTGTCTAAAAAAAAATGCTTATTGTTTAGATCTTTCGTGGGTAACTCTTAAAAGTACTGAATTATCTTATAATTAAAATAATGTGTGAAATGTAGATATTAGATTTCTTTGCTTGCAATGAACATTCCAATTTTTTTTTGTTATTTAAATAACGAGGGGCCCAAATGTTAAAATGAAAGAATAAACTTAATGTAATACATGAATATACACTTTTACTCGCAATAAAAATAGCAATAACCCGTCATAATAAAAATATGGCTGTATTACTTTGCTCATTTTATAATTATTATCATATTTCAGTATTATAATAATCTCAGTTTAACATATGTTTGCGTTGAATACAACAACTGTGTTATAAATAGGCCCAAATAAACCCAATAGGCAGTGGCGTGCATTGGATTCCTTATCAGGGTATGCATACTGCAGGAAAATTTAATGTAACGGCTAAAATTCTCCTCCTTTACGGGTTACATATAAATTTTAGGGTATGCAGTGCTTTTGTGCATGTATGAAGTGCACGCCACTGCCAATAGGTGTTCATATTTTCAAACATTTGTGTGCAGTTTCGGTTTTAAAGCATATACCCACCACAGTGCTCCAATACGGTTTGGTGTGCTTTAACAACTATTAACGCAACCAAGGGATAATAAATGGGCCCGACGGCTTTACGTGCTCTCCGGGACACGGGGGCTGACACCACCAACTCCCAAACTCCGGGCTGGCGAATTTTTATTTTTGGCTTTTAATTACTTAAAATTTTATTTTATTTCATAATTTAATTTTTACTTTATATAATTTGGCCCCACCCGGGATTCGAACCCAAGACCTCGTGATCCGTAAACATGCTAACCACAAGACCAGCGAGGCAGCCATTATTATTTGGTGTAGGTATAAGCACAATCGTGCCCCGGAGTTTACCATGAAGCTGTAGGTAAAGAATGGAGTGAGCCGTCTTCATGCCTTTTACCACTGTCAGACTAAGGGGATCTTCATACGGGGCGGTTTTCCCGTAATCCCCACGCGGGCCCGACCAGTTGGTGATCGCAGTTGATGGTAGTAGTGGCACGGAGGATGCTGAGCTCTTCGTTATATTCGCCTCGTACAACACCCGCGGGAAGAGTAGTTGCGGTGACAACTGTATTCTGATCTGCCGTCACCACACGGCACGTACGCAAATAGTCACACCCTTTACAATTTATCGATATATTTCACTCGCGACTTGTGCGCACGTCACTATAATTTAGCAGATCAGATCAATAAAAAATATTTATGACCGTACGACACAAATGATAATGATATCAAAGACAGTACTGTTTACTTTAAAACTCGTGTGGTATATTTTTCTAATAGTTAACTAACTATACGGTGTGGGTGTAATCGTTATGTGTTATAAATGCGTTTTCACATTAATCTATCCGATATCGGGACATAAAAGTTTTTTTTTTGTCTTGCATTTTACAAATGTCCGGAACAATAATGTTTTGTTTGGGTAGGTGATGCGTTTATACATATATGAACTGCATGTCGCTCGGCAAAATTTCAACTGGTAACATTGACTAATGATAGGCTGCTGGCAAACAGTCAATAATCTGCATATTGTCAATTATATTGACGTGTTAACATTAAACTAACAACTTTTTATTTTCTACGACTTTTTCTTTAACTCGATAGTTTGTGAAATTTTCGATATTTTACATCGATAATCTACTTGTTACAACTCTATAATGTAGCATCGGCTATAGCGCTCGAACCACGCCTCTATGGTGCGGTCACTGGCCCGAGTACGCTGCGTGTTCGAATAACATTTATTTCGTTTTATATTGTAACAAAAATAACATTTTATTTCATACCAAAAAATTAATACCTAATTTTGAAGAGTCGTTAAACAAAAGATGCTAGTTTTAATGACAGAAAGTACTTAAAAGGCTGTAAGCTTTCTGGTTTTTTTTTTAAATCCAGTATATCCTATTTTAAGTAATAACGAGAATAAAAATCTGATCGATGTCTATGGTTTTCGCAACTCATATCGACACCGAATTGACTGTAATTAATGCATTGGAATGTCAGCTCTATGTCATGTGACAAAAAGGTTTGTTTGAAGTGCGTTATTGATTCGATATTGTTTACGAATGCCATTTCCGATATCGCTTCGGTTCATGTGGGAACAGTAGCCTTAGTATATATTTGTACGTTCCTAATCGAAGAATGGTTTCGACTGTCACAACTCTGTAACGTCAGAGTATAATTAAATTTATTTTTCCATACAAACTAATTCAAAACATTCTGTTTACTTATGATTGAAGATAAAAGATCGACACGCGCATAGTACCTTAGCTACGCGACACATAGGTAATAAAGTGACAAGATTCACATGATTTTAATTTTGCATGTGATGCAATGGGCTTTATCTGATTTATTTTAGTAAAAACTATGGCAGTGGTATACTCCACAACTATAGGTTTTCAGTTTCACAGATAAGTCTCAGAGACAGTACATAATGTACTTCACAGAGACAGTACATAATGAAAATTGAAATTTAGCCTGTGAAGTATTATTTCGGTTTTCATTTACGCGTTGTATACAAACCGCTGTGCTTAGCATCACTAGTCTGTAGTACTAAATTACGAGCATGTCAAGGTCATCGGTGACGCGAACCCGTAAGCTTTCCCGTACCATAAATTGCTCAGCGCGGCTAAGGAAGATTTCACTACTACTAGTAATGTCAGGTCAATTTTGCTTTGACGTTACTATGTTTCGAGGATACAAATCGAATATTGGATAGAAGCAGGCGTTACTTTGCGGAAATCCATGATACATTATGAAAATTAAGCTTAATTTGCTATACTCCGCGAAGACAAAACAGGTTATTGTTGTTTAACAATTATTCATTGTAAAGTCAACATCTGAGGATGCTCCGGTTTCGGGCCGAAACGTGCGTGAGGGTACATTGCCGAAGATCTGTTTGGCGTGGAGTATAAGGATTGAAGAAATTATAAATAACACTATTTACAGTAATTAAATTAAGCTTAATTTTCATAATATACAAATCGAATACTAAACGTACAGTATAATTTGTGTTAGTGCTGTAAATAAAACGGAACTGTTATATTGTAACAAACATATGTATAGTGAGGCGGATTGTGTGCTAATGTACTTAATAGATTATTTTATTATTAACAATAACATAAATAAAGGTCGTAGTGTAAGTGAGACAAACTATTTATTATTGATTTTGTATGTCCGAGGTTAAATTTCCGAAGTAAACCTCCCATTAAATGGAAGACAAAGTAGCCGGCAAATAACTTTAAATATCGAGCGAGCAAACATCATTTTTCATGTTAAAATTGGAATAATATTAAAAGCTGTTTTTTTTTGTTTTTTAATTTTTGCTTCTAATCATGAAACTATTTAAAAGGTCCTTACTTATGCAACGACCTTAAAGCATAAAGCCGGGTTCATATGAGCAACATGCATCCACACGACAGTATTGAGACAGTCTTAGACGGTAGCGGACTAACCTGTTAGGTTTTCTGCGCGACATTGCAGTGGAACACTAAATCGCTCAGCGGCACGTCTTTGTCGGTACAGCACTTAATCCACACCAGACGTTACGTATTTTGCTGGGAATACAAAATACTATGATTTAATTCGACTCAACTCGTGGGGTGGAGCATATTGCATGTATACGCGTGCTTTAAAATTATCTTTATAAAGTAACGCGTGTGATACACTAAATAGATATATCGCGGATTATTCGCATTCTTGTAATAGTTTTGGTAAACAAA
This sequence comes from Pararge aegeria, assembly GCF_905163445.1. Taxonomy (NCBI): domain Eukaryota; kingdom Metazoa; phylum Arthropoda; class Insecta; order Lepidoptera; family Nymphalidae; genus Pararge; species Pararge aegeria. The sequence goes on along the minus strand of NC_053185.1, from coordinate 17,371,717 downwards.
AGGAGTAAAGATATAATCAATATAAACAAACCTAACGTTATTTGCGTGCGAGAGAAAAGGATGCAGATACATATTGTCCTTTTCTCGCTCACGCAAATAACGTTAAAATGTCTTTTCGTTGGCATATATATGTATAGTCGATTAGATCTTGTTTACGTTTTACTTTGTTTTGTAAACGACAGAGGATTTCTTGGTTGTGGACCGAGCGACATCTAGAGTATGCTTGAGTGATTTTCTAGCAGAAAGTAGAAAACTGTCGTGTTCAATTTAACTAGAATTGTAAATGGGATACAAGTTGTAACGACCTTGAGCCTTTTCCTCAGAAGTAGATTGTGATTTCATTATCACAAACATAAATTGGTATAGGAATAACGTGTGATAATAATGCAGTTTACTACAAGTATAAATAAAGCAAGTATGTATGAAAACTTAAGAAAGAATTATATTATTCTATTAATTTATTCTAAATTTATTTTATAATTTATTATTATTTTTAACCCAATAAAAAACAATAAATAATTTAAAGAAATAGGTAAATATATTTTTTAACATAAATATGTATATCAATTTATCATACTTTATACGTATTTTTTGTAACGACAGGACTGTCTGTTTGTTGGGACTCTACCGAGACGACAGTTAAGAGTGTTAAGAAGACAGATTCTTTACCGAGAAGTATTTTGTGTATTACATACTAATATAATTGGTCAATCCGCACTGGGCTAGCGTGGTGGACCTTAACCCCTTATCATTGTAGGAGAAGACCCGTGCCATGGAGTGGGCTGGCAGTGGGTGGATATGATAACGATAATTGATAACGAACGTGGTGGATAAACCAAAAACAAATTCAAATTTCATTTATTTCAAGTAGGCTTAATATAAGCACTTTTGAAACGTCAAGTCTGTCTGTTTGTGGTGACTCTACCACCGGTTCGAAAGGCAGATTCTACCGAGAAGAAGCCGGCCAGAAACTCGGCAGTTGCTCTTTTCCAACGTCAACAATTTACATTTTACATTTTAACATTCATTTTTCTATCATGTGAGAGATGAAGGCGGAGCCGGATGCTTCCAAGCAACTTTGTCATTAAAAAAAATTATGAATTGTATAGTAACCTCGCTGTAATAAATGCGTTTTAACATATTCTTTAAACTTATGCATTGGAAACAGATCAAATGATTCGTTTTTATGCTTTAGTTATAAACATTTAACGTCACCTCTTTAAACGTGATGACACACATTATTGACAACTCCCTTTAGGTGTAACAAAATTTTAAAATAACCCCATAGTAGCATTTTCGGTCGAATACGAAACTTCACTCAGTTAATATAAATATATCTACTATCAAAGTGTGACGCTCGGTCCACGCTACACATAAGTAGCACTGTCCAGGTCGCGTGTCTATACGCGCCCTTATACACATAGTGTGCGTATTCGGCATTATACGCTTAATGTACGCCTGCGTGCTGATTTTATCTAAACGCTGTTTCATTATCAACAGAGCGTCAACGTTGCTGCACACAATCGTCGTGCCGACTTGAAATGCATGCGGCACACAGGCGAATCAATAAGCGTAAAATGACGACCACGCATCTACGAAGCTTCGTGGATTTCCGGTTTTTTTTTTTTTTTTTAATAAAGGGAGTATTTAGCTGTAATGGGTAGAAATGGCAGTTCTATAAAAGAGATTATTTTTTGGTATATTCGCTTTTCAATATATTTCTATATTTTCGGAGAGAATATAAGATCTTTTCGAGCTTTAATAAAACCGAATGACTGATATGAGGTGACACTCAATCCGATATAGCTAAATTAAACCTTACAGTATTTTTCACAAATGGACCATCGTTAGTTGTGCCAGCAAACATTCATTATTTCTTTTTTATAAATTTTCTATTTGGGTACCTACGGGATTTGATTTCCAAGTGTAGGTAAACACTATACTAAAAATAATGTTGTTCGAGGTGCCGAGTTCGAATCCTAGCACCTCTAACTTTTCTAAGTTATGTGCGTTTTAAGTAATTAAAATATCACTTGCTTCAACGGTGAAGGAAAACATCGTGAGGAAACTGCATGTCTGAGATTACTTCGTAATGATCCCAAAGGTGTGTGGAGTCCACCACACCGCACTGGGCCAGCGTGGTGGACTACGGCCTTAACTCCTTCTCATTGTAGGAGGAGACCTGTGCTCTGTAATGGGTTGATGTGATGATGATATCATTACGCCCTGCCACGTTTTTTACATATAAAAAACGTGGCAGGACGTTGGAATAGGTATGCAGTGTGTGTTTACGGTATGACATTTGAGAGTTTATGTTTGTTTAAGCACGGTACTATTCTTTGGTTGAAGTGTGGCAACTTGCAAAACTATTCCGTCGTAATGCTATTTTTAATTGTATGACCATATACATGTTACATATGTGTTTCAAAAATTCGGTATTCGCCATTTCGAATATTTGATCAATGAAAGAATTATACCCATCTGTAACAATTGCTTGTTTGAGAGGTGTATCTCTCGATATTTCCTGAAATAATTTATTGAACGTGGTATCGAAGAAATAATGGATTTTAATGGGAACGTTATGAAAGTTCAGATGTAAAGAACTGTTTTTAGTCTCTATTACGAGATATACTATATAACTGTAGATTGGTAAAAGGTCATTCGTGAAAAATACTTTTAAAAAATCCATGCATTTTGTTACACGTAGTTTTGTTTTGAGAATAATTGCTTCAAACGCTAGATATTTTATCTTTATATATTTTAGGTTAGTTGTTCCTTTAAGATAATGAGAATTTTTTATTGAGTGACAATTTGTAAATACATAACATATAATATTAGTATGAGAGCATAAATAGTCTATAATTATAGATTCTTCACATTAAAATAACTTCTTGGGTGATAAATGGAAAAGACTTAATTTCATAGCTTTAGAGTTCAAAATTCATTATGTAAACATATGTAATTATATTATGACTCTAATGCTATCTTGTTTAGATTTAGTATGATAATTCAATTAAAAATGCGCCCCGTTCTTCGCCAGATATCGTTATCAACTACGGAGTATTTTTCTAACGTACTGAGAGTAATTTAAAAACAGAGGGTTTTCGTTGATCTTTGTTTTACAGCCAGCTATATGTTTTTAATAATAAAAAAAATGAATGAGCAGTACTGACATGCGACTCTAATAAGAGTACCATAGAGTCCAATTTCCACAACTGGGAAAATGTTTGTGTGATGAACATGAATGTCAAATTTTCAGTGTCTCGGTGTTTATATGTATATTATAAGTATTTATATTTATATATATACTAGCCTACCCAGCCCGCTTCGCCGTGCTAGATTTTGCTTTATTGTATTTAAACAATAAACTTCCATCATTAAATTTTTAATTTAAGTCTCATAATATATTAAATCATTTATTTCTCTCCGTATTCATTCTCTTCTATTATACACCCAACAATAGAAGATCATCATAGTAAATAAAAGCTTTATTTGACAGTTTGACAGTTCAAAAATAGGAGTGCTCCGATCGTCACCAAACCTTACAGGATTACTCGCCAGGTCAATCCGGAGATTCCCTGAAAGTTCCATTGAAATCGGTCCAGCCGTTTCGGAGCCTATACGGAACATACCCACACACTTTCTCTTTTATATATATAGATTATTCATAATATATTCATCTGTCATCTTAGTACCCATAACACCTTGCTACGCTTACTTTGGGGCTAGATGGCGATGTGTGTATTGTCGTAGTCTATTTATTTTATATATTTATTAATTTTACCTTGACGTTAGTTAATGTTTCCATTTTCCAAAAAAATAACTAAAATACAGATTTAATCGTATTGCTTTGTCTTTGGTTTGGACTCCATGCTATGAATATCTTTAAAGAAGTTGTTATAGTGTGAAGAATGCCTTACTTTATTTTATCCCCAAGTTAATATTGTTTGGGACTTTTAACGATTAGGCTGTTAACCTTTATTATTTTTTAAACCTATTTATGTTAGTGATTAACCAGCACAGTTTATAAACTATAACTTTATTGTAAATTACAGATTAATGAAATAAGTTAAATCCGTAATGAATAACATTCATTTATTTCATGAAACCTATTTAAAAACTTTGTGCCAACATTTTTATGTTTGTCAGGTTCATTGAAAAACAAAATGGTACCGACTCAAAGATATTATGTAAGTAAACATGTCAAAAATCAAACAGACATGTGGAATAATTTATGGTAATTACTTTATTTGTTTATTATTTGTGAACTTGCAAACATAAAAATGTCGTACATAGATTTAATATAAACATGGATTTTATCTTTTATAATGTAAAAAAAAGAGCTTGGCAAAAAGTTATATCGCAATTTGGTGCTTGTTTTACCTTAGTATCTACGCAGTTTAGCGACCATACAGTTGGGAAACTGCCATATTTTGCATACATCATTTTACATGTTAAATATAAGATTGCGTTTAAATTGAGCGAATTGAAGGCTTTAACTAATAACATCAATCATATTATTGATGAAATGATAATATTTCAATAACATTATTGGTGTACTCTGCCACCCCTTCGGTCCTCTAGTCTCCATTTCATTGGAAAGTGCTGGGTCTATCCAAAACGTTTTTAGCCAAATCTAATTGTACAATATTTACCGTGACCACAATATCACTACCTTCGCAACATTGTGTCTGTTTCTTATGTTGTGGTTCTGGTCTATAAAATAAAACTATTTGAACTGACGCAACACGCGTCGCGTTTCGGATCAGAGTACTATCTTATAACTAGATTTATTTCCGCCGAACGCCGCAAACTAAACGAGTTCTAGTGACGTATCTCGTGGTGGCTGTATGTATATTCGTTTTTGAACTGTACGCTCGCTACACTGTGGTATCTGGTTAAATAGAAGGCCCTCCAGAAAGTAAGATGTTATGATTTATGTATAACTTAATAATGCTATGAAATATGTACATAATGATTAATGATTTTATGTAAATTGGTTAATAAATATTTGAGAATGTTTATATAATCATGAGTTGTTTTTTTAACTATGCCTTGCATCCCATTTAGAACTTATAAAGTCAAAACTTCCGCATTGGCCGTAACTCGTAGGTTTCGAGTTAGATTGCCAGGACGGCCTTGGTTAAGTTAGGTTAGGTTTTTTTCTATCGGTCGCGGATTTTTTTTTATAGTTAGCCCTTGACTGCAATCTCACCAGGTAGTAAGTGATTATGCAGTCTAAGATGGTAGCGGGCTAACCTGTTAGGGAGTACAGTACGCGCGGCGAGAGTTTGGCTTTGACCGTTATTGCGCAAAAATCAGAAATTGGGTATCAACGGGCAATTAGCGGGGTGTGGGGCGGGTGTGTAGGCGCACGCGGTGCTCTGATTGGCGCTCCAGTCGTTCCCTGCCTCTCGCATCGATACGACGTACCGCGCACTCCTGTTGTACAATCACGTTCACAAGTGAATTGCTATTTTCGTTAATTGTTTATTGTTGTCGATTGTTATTATTTGTTGAGTTTGTTTGTTTAAGTTTGTCAGTTAAGTTTTTTTTGTTAAATATTAAAAAGTGATTTGAAAATGCGTAAAAAAAACATTGTTTTAAAAAGGCAAGCACGGAAACTGATATATGACGTGAATTGCTTTTTAAAGAAAGAAGCTGACGAATGTGTCGATTCATTGAAGCAAATTCGAAGTCAGATTGAGGAAGTTGCTTCTTTACTCAGTCAGTCGGAGAATAACCAAACTATACAGACTATGCAGGTAATGAAAACGGAAACTGTTTCTAAATTAAATTGTGTAGTCAGTAAATTAGCTAAAATTCAAAAACGGACATCGGAGGCCACTAAGACTTCAATTGGAACTGTAAAAAATATCGCAAATCAAGGCAAGAGTTCCGATTTGCTAATTACTTTCAGAACACCTGGAAAAAAACGTCCCAGAGCTAAACCAGTTACGAATATTGATAATTTTGACCAAGGTATTATAAAAAGATGTATACACAATTTTCACAAGACGAATAATGAACTTCCCACCATTGGGAAACTAAAAAAGAAACTTGAGGAAGATATAAACTTTAAAGGGTCAGAAACAAGTCTTCGTGTAATTGTAAAGGAGTTAGGATTTCGCTGGAAAAAAACAGAAAACAACCGTAAATTACTAATAGAAACATCGAATATCCGATTACAACGCATTGAATATTTAAGTAAAATAAGAAAATATCGACAAGAAGGAAGACCCATTGTTTACACAGATGAATCCTACGTAGATTCATCGCACTCAACAACCAAAGCCTGGAGCGATGGCCCTACGGAAGGACTAAAAAAACCCATTTCTAAAGGACAACGAGTCGTGATAGTCCACGCAGGATCTGAAGCTGGGTTTATACCAAATGCTTTATTAACTTTTAAAGCCGGCACCAAAACAGGGGACTATCACGACAACATGAATTACGAGAATTATGAAAAATGGCTTAGGACACAATTAATTCCCAACCTACCACCCAATTCTGTAGTGGTTGTCGACAACGCTTCATACCACAATAAACAATGGGATAAGCAATAACACAATAAGCACCGTCCTCCAATACCAAAAAAGCCGATATGCAGAATTGGCTAACTGATAAAGGCATACAATATGATTCAACAATGCTCAAGCCACAATTGTAAAACTTGATAAAAGCTAATAAAGAAAGATTAAAAACTTTTTCAATAGATCAAATTTTAGCAGAAGCAAACCATAGCATATTGAGATTACCGCCTTACCATCCAGACCTCAACCCCATAGAAATGGCATGGGCTACTAGTAAACAATATGTAGCTAGCAAAAATGTTAAATGGAATTTACAAGAATGTACCAAACTTATCAAAGAAAAAGTATCCTTAATGGGTGCCCAGGAATGGGGAAAAATATGTAAAAAGGTAAAAGATATAGAAGAAGAGTACGTCAAGAGTGACCATGTAGTTGATTTACTTACCGAGCAATTTATAATTCGCGTCGATGATAGTTCCGAAGACGATGATTCTGATGATGGTTATGAAGATGATGATGATGACAACTGCAACCGAGGAAGCCCTTAACCCGGACCCTCAACAAGCAAAAGACGTTGCACAATTTCGTGTCGCGGCAGCACCACTGGACCATGCGGTGATTTCATAGAAGGCGTTAAACCTTTAACTGATTCAGAATCTGAATAGCACTGCTGCTAAGACTTTTTTTTAATGTTAACTTTTGTATTTAATAATTATTTTAAGTTTTCTTTTGTTTGTATGTACCAATTTTACATGTATCTTGGAATAAATAATTTTATTAAAAAACAATTATTTAGAATTTTCATCGCTGTCTCTGTAAACTTTAAAAGGAAATAAACATTTTATATAAGTAAAATAACTATCAATAGTTTTAATAAATGAAGAAGTTTATCTATTTCGTATTATTTTCTAGCATTATTACCACTGTACATGAATTTTGACCCACTCAAATATCCAACCTGGTATATAAAAAAGGAAAAGTATTGTGTGCGTGACAGTACCCATGCGCAGTAATCCCCTCCACCCGAAGGTCAAAGCCAAACTCTCGCCGCGCGTACTGTAACCCGCTACGCGACATCGCACCAGAATGCTATATCGCTTAGCGGCACGTCTTTGTTGGTCGGGTGGTAGCTACGGCCAAAGCCAATACCCAAATTGCCCCTCATGGGACCTCATACTTAAATTCACAGCGCTCACCGTTGCTCCAGGGTAAGATGTGTCTAAAAGTGTCCTTGTGGCCCAGGCACCAGGCGACTGGTTGAAACACTGGGGTTTTAGCCTATGCTAGTCTGACAAAACCATGGTGTCTCCCCTTGGCGCGAATGCATGAGGATTTCCCTGCGAAAAAAAAAGGTGGTTTCTGTCAGAGATTCTCAAGAATAGCGTGGTGTTAGGGAGTTGGCATTATCCAATCCTATCCCTGAACTGTAATTGCTAAGTAATGAAAAATTTAGTATTAACGAAAATGCAGTGTCTACTTGAATATCTAATGCACAAACCTGTTTACACCCTTTCATACTTTCTGATTTTTATGAAATTAGATTAAGAAAGAAAAATAAATTAGTGTACAATATTTAAGTACCTAATTAAAATATCACTTTCTTCAACGGTGGAGGAAAACATCGTGAGGAAACCTGCATGCCTGAAAGTTCTACATGTTCTAAAAGGTGTATGGAGTTCACCAATCGCCAGCCAGCCAGGGTGGTGGGCTACGGCCTTAACCCCTTTAAATTGTGTACCCTGTAGTGGGCCAGAAATGGGATGATATGACGATGATGATACAATATTCACAGTATAATACCTACAGTATCAGCAACAGGAAGGTTTGTATCCTAAGCCTCGTGATTTTGTGCCCTAAATAATCGCCACCTTATCATTACTTGTTAAAGTGCATTCAAAAATTGAACACTTGGATGAAATTTATCGCAGAGGTTTATTGTAGCCTGGAAAAGCACATTAATCTACTTTTTATACCGAAAAAAGATACGGTTGGTCGGTTTTTGTTTTTCACCGAGCAAGAGATCTACACGTTATTTTGGATAGTGGTATTAGTTTCTAAGACAGATAATACAAATAAAAAATTTTACGCGGGCAACTATATAGTTTATAATATCAAAACCTCTCTGGCGCAGTAGATAGCGATATGGTCTTATAAGTGGGAGGTTCCGGGATCGATCTCCAGCATGGGCAATTTTTGAATTCATAATTTCCGAATTTTCTCTGCTTCTGGTCTGGTGTGAATCTCTTAGGCCTTGGCTATTTATCACCTTACCGACAAAAACGTGCCGATAAGAGATTTAGCGTTTCAGTAAGATGTGAAAAAACAGATTAATGGATGGCTTATTACTGTCATAGCCCTTAACATGCTAGCCTGCTACCATCTTATACTCCATCATCTCTTACCATTAGGTGAAAATTATTGTTTTGTTTGTTTATTCACAAGTCAAGAGCTGACTTGTAGTAGATAAACAAACAAACATAATATTAGATACCCAAAAATGATCCAAATTGTTTTAGTAGTTTTTTTTTTTTTTAAATAGGACGATTGTTCTTTTCTGTACACAATAAAACACAGAACACAATTTTTTTTTTATTATTTATTCTTTTATGACATTTTAAAGGTGGTCGTGTTGATACATCAGATATGGTTTATACAAAAACCAAACACTTTGAAAATAGTTCGTTTGGATACAAATAAGTAATTAACAATTAAACTATGGGATTTCTGCAATTTGAGTGTTATAATTACATTTTCAATACCCCACACGCCACGCGACCCTAGTTATACGTTAAAAAAAAGTTCAATAATCACCCCTTTATAGGTGTAAGAATTGTTCGTCGGTGTTCACGCATTGATTGGACCAATTTGAATGATTTCATTATTTCAATAATAATTGGTTTCATAGCAATTTTGGTTTCATTAAGCTTGACCTACGGGGAGATAACTGTCATAAAGTGAAACGAGCAAGCGAGCGAATGTCCCATATGCTACACAGGCAAGGCGTATTGTTTAAGTGAATCAGATTTTACATTTAAAACTGGCATTTACAGCTTTGTCCAACCTACATTTTTTTCACATTTTGTTATGTTCAATTATTAGCGCATGCCGTCATTTGATAATGATTAATACTAAAATTAGATTTGATCCAACACGCGTGGCGCTGCGTGGGGATGTTGAATATTTATGTTCCCTGCTAAATCATGGGGATCACTCGATCATGGGCGCGCACGCAGAAGGCCTACCGCTGACGCTGTTGAAAAGCCTATCTTTGATCATCTGAGCCATCAGTCCGTGGATCACTTCTATAGTGGTCTTGCATGCGTCTTTCGTCGCCTTGCCCAGTTTGTCCTCTGTGCGTTTCTCGTGATGATCCGTACCGGCTACGATGAAGCCGCCGCGCCCTACAAATAATAAACATGCATTACTAATATCATGGTCTGTCTGTAATCAATTATCTATAGCTGTACCTTACTACTGGCAGCTTGGCACGGGCATTCTCACTCTTCATAGAGGGTTTTAGAGCATAGACCCACCACGTTGTATCAACGCGGATTGGCGGGTAGTGATAATAGCTTGGCTTATTGTAACTTTAAGTCTCGTGCTCACCGTACAGTAAGGGAGGTAAGACGTCTAAGAACATTTAGACCATTTGAGTTTGTCATTAAAAATAATAAAAAAATAAAGTTTTTCAGATTGGTAATTTTCGTTTTGTTATAGCCCGTGCAATAAAATAATAGCGTTATAAAAGTCGGCCGATGTCATACTATCTCATTCGCACAATATTCGCATCTGTCATATAGCGACTGTAGCGCCATCTAGTAGGAAACATTGCAGTTTCGATCTACTTTTTCAAAGTTGCGATTGGCAGAGTCGCAGGTCCAAATACCGTCGGTTCCAAAAAAATTTATATGCATTTCAAATTTATAAAAATTGATAATTCTTCCAATTTTATAAATTTACTATTGTGAAATTACTGATACTCTTATTTTATATTTATCGTAAGCGAAGTTACGGCAGTTGATTTTTTATATCAACACAAGAAGATTTTCATCTAGCAAATATTCCATAGAGAAGACAGAATAGAAGGGGGAAAAAAAAGTAAGAACACATATGACTTAACCGTGCAGAATATTTCTGACTTCCTTAATAAAAATCCTTTGCTCACCTAAGCACACCTCGCTCTGCTCCAACTTGTCTGACAGATCGAATATCTGACCCGTGGTGTAGTCTGCGTTGGTGATCAGACTGGAGCTAGACAATGTATTGACCCAGTACTTGTTCCACAGGGAGTCTAACAGCCTCCGGTCTAGAGAGGACTTGAAGTATGAGACCTCCAGAGAGTAGTATTGCTTGCAGTGTACTCCGAAGTCTTCTATCTTGTTTAATGGTATAGTTTGGTATTCTGAGGGCTCTTCGTTGGCTGGTTTGTAGCCCTGAGGAGAAAATGATCATCTTAATATATATAAATCTCCTGTCACGATGTTTGTCCGCGATGAACTCCTAAACTACTTAACCGATTTAAAATTAAATTGGCTCACCGTGAGCGGTCTGGTCCAACTTAAGAGATAGGATAGCTTAGATCTTTAATTATAGTCACCATTTTATTTTATTGCAAATTATTTGTCTATAATTAATTGGCAGTCACATGTTATATATATATACTACTATACTCATTTAAAGCTTAGCGATACTGAATACTTTAAAAACAAAATCAAACGCAGACGAAGTCGCGGGCAACAGCTAGTATTATATATAAATAATCAATATACTACCACATTACACACATGGCAATCTAGCTTCAAAGTAAGTAATAACACAAGCTGTGTTATGGGTACCAAGATAGCTGATGAATATTTTTTAAAGAATATAATACACATAAATACTTATTATTTACAGATAAACACCCAGACACTGAAAAACGTTCATGTTCATCACGCAAACCTTTTTTTTCCAGTTGTGGGAATCGAATCGGCCCTGCTTTATGAGTCCAAGCCTGTGGGTTCGATACCCACAACTGGGAAATGTTTGTGTGATGAACATGACTGATTTTCAGTGTCTGGGTGTTTATATGTATATTATATGAACTGATGTGTTTTATTCGTCAGACATCTTAGTACCCCAAACACAAGCTAACGCTTACTTTGGGGCTAGATTGCGATGTGTGTATTGTTGTAGTATATTTATTTATTTAAATAACAATAAATTAAGCTATCTTTTAGGGTATTTGAAAGATTTCCTTTTATCCATCCTCCGTCTGTCTTTCTTACTTTAAGAAGGCTGTATATCATGAGCCGTAATATGAACCGTACTAGTAGGAAGTTGCAATTTACACAAAATTGTATTTTTATCGCAGCTACAAATAAAGGTAAAAAAATTCAAAATGAAAGAGAATACAAGCAACTAAACATGTTTTTAGTGTCTTTGCTTGAAGTTAATAATATATTATGTAGTGTTACCTAGTGCATCAAACTCAAAAATTAAATAAAACCGACAGATAAACTTATATATACATAACAGATAAAACATATACCTTAGGATAGGTCCTAAAAGCGCCCAAACACACTTTCCCGGCAGAGATAGTTCTGACTGGATCTATGACAATAGCCACAAAAGGCTCCTGGAAATTCTGGTTGAGCATCTGAGTGGACACATCGATGCCTGACAGCCAGCAGCCATACCCTGGGTGACTGTGGTACCAGCCAATGGCGTTCTCGTGTCTGCCAACCTGATATTAAAGTCATGAAGCATGGGAACAAGCAATTAAAATAATGAAAACTGTACTACGCATACACAATACCTGTTCAACAAATACCAAGTAAACTGGAAGAAAATTACTCATGGCGTTAAGTTTGTGTTTATACTTTATTCTATCATCATTATCATCATCATATCAACCTCAACCTCCCACAATAAGAAGGGGTTAAGGCTGTAGTCCACCATGCTGACCCAGTGCGGATTGGTGGACTTCACACAGCTTTGAGAATATTACAGAGAACTCTCAGGCGTGCAGGTATCCTCAAGAATTCTTCCTTCACTGTTGAAGCAAGTGATATTTGAATTGCTTAAAACGCACATAACTTAGAAAAGTTAGAGGTGACGACGAGGTGACGTGCCAGGATTCGAATTCGCCCCCTTGAAAGTTAAGTCGAAGTGTTACCCACTGGGCTATCACCGCTGCTTTATTGTACAGTGTAAAATAAATAGTTAAAACAAAATACAAGCATCATCAAAACAACCCTGAATATAGATCTATGTTTTATCGTTTTGTGAAATTTACCCTATGGCTACCAACAATCCATTGGTTCTCCAAACTTTGTTTTCAGTCCAATTTGTTGAGCAACAGAGTTAGATACTCCATTTATTCATTTGATCAATGGATCTCATTGCCGTTTTAATTTCATTGATATATCCCTAGCATTGCTCTATGTGTCACACATTGAGTTTGAAGCTATTTTTATCTTGTGGAACGGCTTTGGTAAAGATGTTGGTCTAAGCGATTTAGTGTTCCGGTGCCACGTGTCAAATGGAAACATAGGGGTATAACTACCATACTCCCAAACAGGTTAGCCCGCTGCCATCTTAGACTGCATCATCACTCATTGATTGCAGTCAAGGGCTAACTTGTAGTGGAACTAAAAGAAACAACCAAGGACCATAACATCTTCCAATAGTAACTCACTGCATATAAACATAGTAACCATATAAACATTAATAGCATTCCAACGTTCTGGGATAACATTAATAGCATTCCAACGTCATAAATCCAAATTCAAATTCAAAAAGGTTTGACTCATGTAGACCTTATGAAGAACACAGATTTATATTACTTCACAGCAAATCAAGTATGCAACTTTCATAAAATTAAAGTTTAATAGTTTACCTGTTTAGCAGCCTCTATATAAGCTGTCATGTACTCATAGGCCTGGGCCTGCGCATTCACTCTGGTTTCTGTGCCCTCAACTGGCAGAGCGAATGAGTCCATTACAAGCATTGTGTTTGCATCCACCTTGCCTGTTGATAATTTTTACTATAAAATACTAGTCGGATGGTAGTTAGGACAACCCCCCATAAAAAGTATCACTTCTATTGATTATATTTGATAAAAAATAGAAAAAAAAATCGGCCCTCTCTGGTATACACGGGGATAATTGTAGAATTAATTTGTAGTTTTTTTTGAGAAAAAAAAAATTTAGAACGACGAACTTCGAAAAAATAATGATTTTATAAAAAAAATACGATTAATTCATAGAAGCGATCATGTTAAATTTTTTTTATTTATTTTTTCCAAAAAATTCAATTAAAAACAAAACTTTTGAAAAAAAAAACGTCCCGAAAGGTCAATTTTTGAGAGAGTTATGGCTATTTGACAATAAAAGAGCATTTTTTTTTTAACTTCATAACTTTTTTTGGGTTGGATAAAACAATTTGAAAAAATTATGAAAAACGTCTTTCATTAAGTATAAAAAGATAAAAAAAATCAGCGAAATCTAAAGGGGTAAGGTTCAAAGGAGGTCGATTTGGCATGGAATACCCCATTTACAAATAATAATATAACGTTTAATTCAGATAAAAATCCATAGCTACAACAATAACAATTATCTTAGAGTTATTTAGTTACACACCGTAATAATGCTTATATTATTTAATTTTCTTAAAAAATAAAAACTAGTTGTGATTAGAGATGCGCAGAATAGTGGTTTCACTGAATAACCAAATACCCAAAATTATTCGGTTTAACCTTTACCGAACCGGATTTATCCTGCTAGCTAACCTAACTTAACCACCCGCTACCAGCTCACACACCGCGCTGCCACTTTATTTCAAAACATCGCACAATTAAGTTACAAATAAAAAGACAATGGAACTACTTAACAACTTAACTTAACAATTATTCATGTAAAGTAGACATCGCCTGAGGATGCTCTGGTTTCGGAGCGAAATGTGGTTAGAGGGTACATTGCCAAAGATGTGTGTAACTATGTGTGTAACATTATTTCTCTAAAATTATTGATTTGGAAAATGTGAATGAATTTTTATTTAGGAAGACATACAAAACACTCTAGTTACTCTATATTTAAGCAATGTTATGTCGCTCTGCAATTTTTTAATAGATAGATTTTTTTTTTTTTTTTTTTATTCAATTAGTATGGTGTGCAACATTTACACTAATTTTATACATAGCAGATTAAATTATACAGATTAAAACGAGAACAAAAAAAATAAAAATATGACCTTCTTACCCAATAATAGGCCCATAACTTCCAAGGTACCTCCAGATCTTGCATGCATAACCATTTTCAACAAGGCCAGGGCTGAAATTTTGATGTCTTTGAAGAAATGTGGACTGTAATAGAGATGTGTTAAGAACAAGTTATTCTCAAATATAGGGGATATCTGCATCAGTTTAAAAATTAACATTATAAGTTTCCTAAAAACGAGAATATCTTCATCAACTTCATCAGCGCTGTGGTGAGTGCTATGATGTTACATGTAGAAGGTCCCAGGTTTGATTCCCAGCAGGGTCAGTTTGGGATTAATATTATTGAATTTTCTATGGTCTAGATTAGCTGGAGAGTTGGTCATATTTGGTTAGTTATCACCCCATCAATTACCATGCGAAGTGATTCAGATGCTATTATATCATGTAAGGGGTAAGAGGTAAGCGAGCTACCTTTTTAAACTGCATCAGAAGGTGGATTTTACTGACAGGTAAGATTAGCAGATGGTCTTTTTATTTTTCTATCTTGTGGGAGATGAGCTGACTAAGCTTTCTAATAGCCTTGTATTCAAATAAAAACTTTTTTTTTTTTTGTGTAGTAATCTTGCTGTAACAAATGGGTTGTAGAGCAAACTGTTTAGTCAAGAATTAGTAATTTCTTTTTCTTTGGCAAATCATGTTAACAGAATGATCTTAGTATAAGTCAGCTGGTATTGTTGTTGCTCAAATTGCCTCAAGTCCCAGTGTATTTGTCAAATAATAATTATGAAAGCGTGCGAACTGCATTAGAGCAGTTTGGAAGGTCTGAGATTTAAATTCATGCTTTCTTTGCGAGAAGAGGTCCATACCCATCTATAGATTTAGTTGATAACTAAAGAACTGCATAATATTTGAATTTACATATTATGGTGATATATCATAACCCTCAAAACTGTAACCTAGTGCAATCTGTATAATTATTATATACCCTTGGCTGGATCAGAACCAACCGGAGACTAAAATATAAATTGTGTTGGGACTTTCCAATGCAGTGGTGGGTAGAAAATGTGAAAGCATTTGTTGAACTACATGCGACCATTTCTTTAAGTAATAATATTTACGAATACATACTCCTTTTCCCATGGTTTAGCCGCTAAGATGTCTTGTTGTTGTTTCTTATCGTAACGATAAATATCATCCACACTCGCTAATGTTTCTATATTGTTTGCCATTACCCATGTTTTCTGTGCGATCGTGGACTGCGAATCTGTACTTGTTGAAGCCATTATAAATATTCTGCTTTCAATGTGAACTCATAAATATTGTATTCTCGAATTTTGCAAGCAACAAAAATATTCATTTACAAAATACAAATGGTGAATTCCAGTCTGTGCACCACAGACTTTTAATTTTTTTTTTTTGACAGCCTTGTCATAGATACAGAATATTAATAAAGTTTATGCTCTGGGATCACAGACATTAAACTCAGGGCCCTGAGTTATAGTACTTTTACATCTTTGACCACTGATAATGGAATGACCGTGCCATGAGAAGTTCTATTATTAATCACAGATCAGATTAGGATGAGATTTCGGAAGATTTTCGTTTGATCCTCACCATTTCAAGTTACCTGCCAATAATGCCATATGAGCATTTCAGTGCTATAGGCTATTCTACCTTTGAGAGGTATTAGCCAAGTTATACCTACCTACCCTATGGAGGGTAGAGGTAAGGAGAGTCATCTGTGTATATGAAAAGTGCCGTCAAAATGTATTAAATTAGGATGGCGCCACATTTGCATCAGGGTAACTCTTAAAAGAAGCGCCAAATATAAATATTGTTAGAGTAGGCTTGAAAAATAAACAAGGAAGTATGGAGATACAAGGAAGTAAGGTTATATTTACCACAATATTTTGTACAACGTAAGTTATTGAAATTCTCAATAATTAACTACTTTAGTCGATAATGACATGAAATTTTTTAACTCGGCATACTTCAATTCATCTACGATTGCTACATTCATACCATACCCTGTGCATCCACCAGCGCCATTGTGGAGGATTTTTGAACTGTTATTTAGCGCATACACTGGACACTTTTTCAACTTTTCTCCCATATAAGATGACTCTCCTTACCTCTACCCTCCATACCTACCCGCTATCATGTCAGCAAATTTCATGTCTCATTGTACACAAAAACTTGAAAAATGACGCGCTTTATCATAACATCCTTGGAGTGGAGATTCATAAAATTATTAAGTACAAATTAGAAATAACTTATGTCAGCAGGTTTTTTTTTAAACGTAAATGCAAGCTTTAAATTTTGCATCAGCTGCTGACTTAAGTTTTTTCTAGTTGCCATTACATTTTATTACATGTTATATGTTTATGCTGTGCATTGAAATATCAGGCAGCCAAAACAGAAGTACCTACATTTTAAAGGATAAAAATTGAAAAGGTGCGCTATTATGTTGCCCGCTAAATAAAAAAGATTGAAATCTGATTGGATTGACGGATTTATGGATTAGAATCGCCAAAAAACATGAAAAAGATAAAAACTGAGAAAAAGGAGGAAATCAAGAAATAACAGTACGACATAATACGCACTCAATCTCCAAATATTAAACATCAGCTTTGTAAGCAGTTATTTTACAAAAATCCCTATCAGCATTTCATATCTCGGTGGTACCTATTTCATCACTTTAAGGAAAAATCTTTCTAAGTACGCGAAAAATACGTGACGTCATCGATCCCTGAAGCGTACATGTATTTGATAGTCATTTCACTCGCTCTAAGTGCAAACTGAATATAGTTGTCTTTGTTTATTATACAGTTCCAAAAAATCGAATCTTATTGCATACGCCCACTTGATAGCGGGAACCAACCACGGAACGGCACGTACGATTTTCGAGAAACGAAATCCGCATTATCCCACAAGTGCTTGAGTATGTACGACGCAAGAATTTATAGATTACGGACGTTATACCACAAAAGCTTTTTCTAGCAAACGTATTATGCGAGCATCAAGTTGAAATGAAAGTTTAATGTGAGAAGTTGGAGTGTTAGTGTTTTATTATGGTTATGTTATCGATGGAAAAGATGAGCACGCCGATTATAATCACAGTGCCTAATAACTACCTGACGGCGGACGATGGCGACTCTAAGGTCGTTGTCGACGTGGCTTCAAGTTCGCCGTCCAGGAAACGCCGACTGGATCATCTGACATGGGAGGAGAAGATGCAAAGGAAGTGAGTGATATGATTTACTGTTACTGTTTGACCTGGTAATTTGCCTGCGTGTCATCATGTGACTGATAAATACTCTTTATCGACCGGAACAATGACCTACTTATTACTTACTCATTACTCCGCCTTCTAGACCTACGTCATTAAATGCAGAATTTGTAACACAAAGTATTATTTATTTACAATGTTCAATACAATCCTTACATTGTAGATCTTTTTATGACTTTTTTTATTTCTAGCATTGTCTTATTTTATATAGGCCAGGTTTTTCCCATCAGGCCTATGTTACTATAACTAGATATATTAGAGATCGATAATCAACCGTTCAAT
This sequence comes from Pararge aegeria, assembly GCF_905163445.1. Lineage (NCBI taxonomy): Eukaryota > Metazoa > Arthropoda > Insecta > Lepidoptera > Nymphalidae > Pararge > Pararge aegeria. Next base: position 17,353,413 of record NC_053185.1, on the reverse strand, counting down.
ACTGAAAAAATGCCTTCTATTCAGTTCTTATTCTGTTAAATATAATAGTTTTGAATAAAGTTTGAGATTTATTGTTTACTTTGATTTCGTCTACATCTTTTGTAGAAAATTTTTAGTAAAATATTTTTTTTTACAAATAAAAAGTATTTTCAAACTGAACCCTGAGAAAGTCACTCAAGTGTGAGACCAAAAAATTTTCTCTTTTATAGGTTAAATTGTTATGTTTGGACAAATAATTCTAAATATTTTATCATCTGAATTCCCATTGAAAGTAGTAAAGTATTTATGTGGCAAACAACCACTGCTCATCTCTGAACATCACTTTGAATATGTATTAAATACATTAATGTGTGTATGTTGTATATTTAAGGGAAATGAATATTGTAATGTAATAGTTTGAACATAAAAACATTTTATGCTCCTATAATTTCATTTGTTTATAATTTATGGATTGCTCTTTGTCATTTTCCTTAACATTCTTGGTTTATCCCTTTGGTATTTTATAAAACTTATTTCCTTCATAGGTATATGTTTAAATTCAAACTATTGGTTTAAGAAACCACAAAGTTGCCTCAAGATGTTTATCTTGAGGCAACTTTGTGGTTTCTTAAACAAGTATAAAAAATACTTTTTTTAAATAAGTTAGTTGTTTTATTTATTATAAGAAGCAATCTGTTGCCCAGAATCTTAGTGTTGTTTATTTAATTTTTATTTTTTATTTTAACTACCAGTGGGAACTGTTTATTTTACTGGGATAAGAAGAAGCCTCTATTACTCTTTGTCCTTTCAACTAACTCTTTGCCAAAAATCTAGATTGTTGATTGCTTAGTTAGGGCATGAAGGTAATACAAACAAACAAACCCTTTCAGCTAGTCATAAGAAATTATCATTAATATTTCTAGTATTTCTTGTACCAAACTTTATTTACTAACCAATAGTATGTAACCAAAATAATTATGGATTTATTAACTTTGCTGCAGGAAGCTCAAAAACCGTGTGGCGGCGCAAACCTCACGGGACAGGAAAAAGGCTAAAATGGATGAAATGGAAAGTCGAATCCAGCATTTCATGGATACTAACGAGCGGTTGATAGCTGAAGTGGAAAACTTGAAGGCGATGAACGAGAGGTTGCTCAGCGAGAACGCATCGTTACGCAGCGAGGCCGCGGCGCGGAACGTCGCGGGTGCCCCGAGACCAGCAGAGTCTCATCCTCAGCAGAAGGTGCGTATCTCTCCTACAGGATCAATGTCTCAACCTACTTCACGAACCACAGTCAATAACTGATGGCTCGGTCATACCACCATTGGTGGGCTATTGTGGTAATAGTTGACGTACAAAAAATGTTGACAATGGTCAATGTGACTCTAGGACTTAATCCCTGTATAGCTTCCGCCCTTAACAGAGACCTATGCCCTGAAGAGGGCTGGAAATGGGGTCATAATTCCACCGCTGGACAAAGGTATTTTCTAAGGCGTTCCAAACGCGTGGGCCATGGGCAAAATGATTCCGGGCCGCTTGTTTCTCGTCACCCCGCGACTCGTTTCATGGCGTCGGTCAGCTTGGTTGGGGATCGACCAACGGTGCTTTTACCGGTGCGTTGCCATTCCACCTTGGGACCCCTACGTCCATCGGTTCTCCGAGCTATGTGCCCGCCCATTGCCATTCAGCTTGGCGACTCGTTGAGCTATATCGTTTACTCTAGGGTCTACTCATTTCTGATATGATCACATATAGAAACTTGTTGAGCCTTATTATGAGGCCAGGGGTAGTAAGCCACCACAGGGTATGATGAATTACTTTGTATCCTTTTCGCTCACCTTAGAGAATATGCCTTTGTTCCGAAGTGAGACATAAGCCTTCTTCCATCTTAATGTTTGTGTTTATTTGTACATAGGAGGGGCCCCCGACGGCGATCCGCGCGGCGCGCCTGCTGCTGACGATGTGTCTCCTCTCGCAGACCTCCTCGCGCACCTCGACTCCGACGACTACCTCGACTCCCTGCATCAGCTCGCTGACTCCCTCCTCAAGGAAATTGATGCATCTGCTGCAGGAGAGGTTGCAGATGTAAGTCCATAATAATAACCTGTAATAATATCTAACTGTACATCATACTGTATTATTTAAATTCAAATCCTGAGTTGAAGAATGATATTCCATTTACACTCAGACTGAATTTTATCTTCTCTCACAGCTTTACTAAACCTCCGAGCATTGGTATCTGTGTGGAAATAATATAAAGGAGGGTGAACTTCTCTTGATCCCTGTTGCCTGTGCTTTAGCAGGTGGACATGAAAATATTACCCCTTGTAAGCATGGCTGGCATGGGCATGAGACAAAAATCTCCCAGGGGAAAAGATAAAAATGTATTTTCTCCTACAGTTTTGTCAACTTCCAGAGTACTGGCGCACAAGTGGAAAAAACATTTAATTAATATATGTGTAATAATAAACTGAGTTAAGTCTCTCTTATACCCTGTTCCCGCGCTTTGGCAGATGGACATGTTCATTATATCCCTTGTCAGGGGGTCTTCTGCCTTTGCTAGGCCTGTAGAATCATATTCATTTACACCCAGCTAAATTTTATCTTCTCTCACAGCTTTATTAACCCTTGGAGCATGTGTGAAAATAATATCCAAATAATAAAGGAGAGCAAACTTGTTTTGATCCCTTTTGCAGTGCTTTAGTAGGTGGACACGAAAATCCCTTGTCAGGCGACATAATTTTTATCTCGTACTTATACTGGCCCTGATGTGCAAGCTATACATATCTGGCCCGGTGCTCATCTAGTTTAAGTCAGTAGGCTGGTAATTTTCTACATTAATTAAATTAATTGGATTCATTGATAAAACCACCTGTAAATGTTTTACAATAATATTCTCTAAACTTAAACCCAATAAAATAAACCTACTTTATAGACCTCCTAAAAGGTAAAATAATGCATTTTCTCTTGTTATGTGGTTGAAAAATAGGTCAGTTTTTACTTGGCTGATGCAATAACATAGCCACTGAAGTATAAAGTTCTTTTAAACACTGTATGAGTCACCACTCGTCTAGCTTGGTTTTCGCCTTGTAAATCCATAGTAAAAACGTTAAACAAGATTATATATACATATAAAATATTATCTCTTTTCCAATCTTTATGAGTCACCTTGCTGGTTGATCTTAGTTTCAAAACAACAGGTATTATGTCCATATTGCATCACACTAAAAAGGTAAACTAGTTATGCAAATGTAACAATAATAACATTCTTGTAATACTAGATGAACTGTATAACAGGCTCTTTTGAATCGTTTTAAATGACAATGCGAGATGGTGATAGCAAAAAAAAAAACAACCGGCTAAGTTTGTTGTAAGCTTTAGTTTGAAGTTGACGAATTTAGTTATCGCCATCAACTGACTTCTATGTCATATTTTACATGTAATTAATGTATGCATCAATAGTACCACAAATGTGCCTATGTGAATAAAGAAATATTTGACCGACTATATTATTATATATAACATTTTAGAAGGTCATAATATTATAATTATTGAAATATTTTTTCAATATTGTTAATAGGTCAAAGTCCGGGTCTCTGGAGAGTGCACTGAAAGAGCTGAAATGGTGGGGTCCGCAGCAAAGCAACTGGAATCCAGTCAAAATGGAGTCGTAGACATCAAACATGACATCAACAGGATACTGGCACAGCACTCTTACGCACATCCCTACCCTACAGACACAGTACAAATAAAAGAAGAAAACGGAGACAAGGGTGACATATTCTATGCGAGCTACGAGGCAAATGATTGTGTCACTATTGAAGTACCATGTGAAGACCAAGTTGTTGAAGAAACACATGCAACAAAAGTGGAAACACCAACTATAACTTCAATAAAAGTTGACACTCAACCTCTACCTTCAATAAAAGCTGACACATCACCCATGAAAGTCGATACACAATTTGATATGGAGTTTAATGAATTAACAAACAATGGGTCAGAAATTACTCTTGAGTGTGACATGAAGTTACTTTCACCCATGACACTATCACCCAAGTCTATGGAGGAAAATCTCTTTGGACTTTCACCGTCCCATACAAACTTCAGCTCGGACTTAGGATACGAATCGTTGGCATCCCCGCTCAGTGAGTCAGGCTCTATGGACTTGTCAGATTTTTGGTGCGAATCATTCTCGGAATTGTTTCCAGGCCTAGCGTAGGAAGTTCTATGTACTTTTTTCTCACCAAAGACTGACTAGTTTGTAAGTTCATCTGACGCGCGTCACGTTAGTTGACATCGGCACACCTCTGATGATACTGCTATTACAACTTTCGTCACGAGAACAGGTGTTTTGATTCCCTATGTCATGAAAATCTTAACTTCTTACCATAGGCATTTTATGACGTAAATTTTGTCACTTCTAGTTTCACGTCACAATTTGTAGAATTAGTGTTACGGTTTTAATGACATAACGGCAAGGGCTCTGTTTTTAAAATATCCTAAATATGTTAAGTTTTAATTAAATTGACTAAATTAAATGACAAATTAGTTAATATATTTAAAGTTTATTAGGTATATTATTTAAGTTTAATTTATCATAGTTGTGCGATGTAGTTTAGTGTAGGGACGTATTTAAGTGCTGTAAATAAAAGTTTTTTTTTGTCAATTTTGTTGTTTTTAATTATTTATCCACGAATCAATTTTATTTAGTACGTAAATAAAAGTTCATCATGGAAAGCGGCCCACTACAGGGCACGGGTCTCCTCTCAGAGGGAGAATTGGGAGAGAGATGAGATGGGTTTAGGCGGTAGTCTACCACACTGGCTAAGTGCGGATTGGTAGACTTCACACGCCTTTGAGAACCTTATCGAGCACTCTCATGCATGCAGGTTTCCTCACGATGTTTTACTTCACCGTTTAAAGCAAGTGACATTTAAATTCCTCTCTAGTCGTCCACTCTTGACAGAGTGTCCGTGGTTGACGATGACACATTTTCTTTGCTACAACAGTCCCCGCGATGCGCCTCCACTTGTTACGATCTTCAGCGTTTCGGGAACATTGGACTATGGAGGTTTGTGTTGCAACTTTTATTATGTCTGTCCAACGCGTGGGTGACGCCGTGGCTAGTTACAAACCTAATGACAAAGTGTGACGTTAAGTGATTTCTAGTTCCGGTGAGATGTCGTTTAGAAACCGATTAGGGGTATGACTACCATACTCCCTAACAGGTTAACCCGCTACCATCTTAGACTGCATTATCAGTTACCACCATGTAAGTTAGAGTCCAGGCTAACTTGTAGTAAAAAAAAAAGAACGGTTGCTTACGTTACGGTAAAATAAGTAATACAAGTGGGTATTGCATCAGCTGTTGTTACATCCGTCTTGCGTAGGTTTATGCATATTAGATGACCTGACTAACGGTGAGTGAAGCCAAAGTGGGAGTGATGAATTTATGACGCAACGTCAATACAGCTTTAGCTAACCTGTTTTTTTAGACCGGAATCGATTTCAGTAGGTATATGTAATTGATATTCCTTGCACACGTAAAATACCTAGTAAGCGGTTTGCTTCCTCATCTCTAGTCATTATCATCATCATACGGCATACCGACCCATTACCTTCCCACTAAAGGGCAATTCTCGTACCACAACGAGAAGGGGTTAAGGACGTAGTCCACCACGCTGGCCCAGTGCGGATTAGCAGTGAGCAAGGTAAAAGCTAAGCTACGAACCTTTGCGGCTGTTTATGCTATAATAATTATAATGCTCAGTTGCACATAACCCGTCAGTATTACATTAGTGCCGAGGCGTCCATTGAAATGCTCAGAAAGCTCAGCGAAGAAAAAAAAACTGTAGCAGGCAGGGCTCGGAAACCGGAAAAAAATTCAAACTGGTTTCGGTCATTAACCCCGGATTGGAATCATTTCGGTTTCGTTATTTTAACCGGTTAAACCGATAAACCGGTTCTTATTTAATTTCACTCAAATGATTGAATTGGTTATACAAAGTATAATTTCAGTTCGTTTTGTGATGTGAGTACGAGTAAGATGAAGTGGCATGCAGGACGTTTAAATGGTCATAATTTATTCTTGGCCACAAAATTAATTTGAAAAAAAAAAAAAAAAAAATTGATTATAAACTGTGCGTCGCTGCGGTTGTTTCAAAAAAAAAATCTAATTCATTTGTCCTCTGCACAACATTTTTCTTAAATTGCCTTCTTTTTCTGAACTTAGCCAAAAGTGTCGTCATATTACCTTACTTAGGTATCACATCTCTGGTGGAAAAGCATCCTTAGTTAAAATAAAACTGTTATTTTGTTGTAGGTATACCTTAAAACCGACTGACGATAAGGAATAATTAATGAACGATATCGATTGCCGCAGAACATTCTCGTTTGTTCCGAGGTTATTGTTATTATTGATTTGTTTTACAGCATAGGTACTTTGTAAGTGAAATATTTTAATCGCAATGTTGAAGGACCTTTTTATTGTACTTACTAACAGGTTAGCACTTTGACAGAACTAGACAAAAATGTATTTGGTTGGTAAAGCCACGTCAGTTGAAGTCAGTGGATGGGTTGACGACTTTAAAGCGCACGTTAGGCTGTCGCATAGAATTAAAAACATACAGAACACTCATTCAGCCTTTCACTCTTGCATGAAGTTCATTGGTTCCAAAAACAGTAAAAACGCCTTAAGCACGTCTTAATTCACACCCGCGGAATGTGCTAGCTTAACAGCTTAAAAACTTTAGTGTTCCAGTGCGATGTCGCGTAGAAACTTTTTAGGGGTATGACTACCATACTCCCTAACAGGTTAGCCCGCTAACTTCTTAGACTGCATCATCACTTACCACCAGGTGAGATTGTAATCAAGGCTAACTGGTAGTGGAATAAAAAATAAAACAAGAAACTTTGAACATTAGATACGACGATATTACTTTTCTCAGTAACACCGAATTGTTGTAAAATAAATAGCGTAAGAAAAAGCTGCGGACGAAAATTGTCAGCAGTGGCATACATATCGCTGCTGACCAGGGTATGCATGAAACAGGAAGCCGACATAAAATAGAAAAATCTTAATACCACACGAGTTATATCACAAAATTAGGGTAGGCAATGCTTTTGCGCATATATGGGCATGCCTCTGATTATCAGTAGCTAACTGATAATTTATACCGGTCCACGGTGGACCTGTGCGAGCATCGTTTGCGAGTGATTCTATGTGGCATTTAATCATGAAACCGAATCCCAATGTTAAACTGTTATTTGCTAGTAATTTAGGTAATTATGAGGAAATTTGACGTTAATTCATTTTAACGTATGTATACTTTTTTATAAAAAGGTTTTTAACTGTATTCCCGCTCTCCGATTGATGAGGAAAAACGGTCAACGGATATAAGAATTCAAAATTCAGTACCTACCTACTTACAATACTTATTTGCCTCTTATCTGTTAAAACAATAAAAAACGATAACGCGTCAGGTAAAACCCCAATGACTATTGGAATTATTTACGCAATAAATTAATGAAATGTGTTAAAAGGCTATCTTTGTTTCTTGAGTATTATATTTAGATATAGTTATGACAAAATAAGAACTGCCATCTGAAGTTGCAATAGGCAGTTATTTATTTAGTCGAGCCTCGGCACGCATGTCCTATTCCATTGAAAGTGAAGCTGAAACCCTAACCATTAGGCTATTAACGCTTTCGACCGCCATGCTCACCACGATTACCATCGATTTAGTTATACCTTCACCTTTCCACCATCGATGCACGGGGCACTAGAAGGGTGCACCGTTACGTTGAAGTACAATCAATACAAACGTAGCACTTTGCTTCCTTTTTGGTTTCCGTAAAAAGGATAATCGGGTCCCGACCCTATTACTAAGACTACGCTGTCCGTATGTCCGTTTTATCTCATGAACCGTGATTAGTTAATTGATTTATCAGATGATGTATTTTTGTTGCCGCTCTAACAACAAATACTAAAAAACAGAATAAAATAAATATTTAAAGGACAACAGACATATTATTTTCTGTTTTTATAGACAATGGTACGGAACCTACGTGCGCAGTGGCGTGCATAAGGTTTTTGACCAGGGTATGCATAAAGAAGGAAGGTGCCATAAAATGGAAAAATCCTTCGTATTTATGAGCGATATAAAAATTTTAGGGTATGCAGTGCTTTTGTTCATGTATGTAGTGCACGCCACTGTACGTGCGTAAGTCCAAGTTGTACCAAGTAGTATTGTATAATATAGGCTATTAAATTAGGCGAGAGGTTTTGGTCGTGTTTGTCGAAGGAAACAAAGAAAAGTTCATCAAAAAACATTAAATATATTTGTTAAAAATATTACAGATTCAATAAAATCGCTCCTTAACTAGTTCGCTACACATAACCATCAGTTAAACTCTTGGTTAACGTAATCCAACACGTTATCGAGCCGACCACCGAATAAGGACGTCTGCTCACGGTCTTACTTATAATTTAAAGACTAAGTTTTAATGTAATCAATACTTAATTTAAAAAACATGGTACAGATAACATATATTTTCTTATCTGTCTCATAATTTAAACAATTATTGTAACATTTATTTAAAGGAATATAAAGAATAATCAAAACATGCACAGCTTTGAAAATCTGTGTTTATTTATTTTTAATCTGTGTTTATTTACTTTAAAAAAATTTTTTATTTTTTTCGTAGTTTTAAAACAGCGTTTATATTAAAAAGCAAAGAGAATATAAACACATATTGCTATTTAATGGATTACATTAGTTGTGTTTTGCAAACGATCGATATTAGAGATATGACGATTGAAACTCAATTAAACTAAAATTTATATAAGTTGTAAATAAATAAAATGATAAGAATATTAACAGTGTTACAAAATTTACAAAAATAATAGGTTAAGGTTACACCGTGAGCATTAAGTCCGACGTTACACGTTTGGCACTCAATCCTTAACTAATACTCTACAAGCGATAACGTAATCTGGGTGATAAAAAATATAACTATTAAAAGTAGGTATGTAGCAAATAACTGTACAGATTGTGTAATTAACAGCTAATGGAAGAGAATATCAACTTAACAACGCATTGAGTTGTGCAAATGAAAATAATTATGAAAAAGTATCAGCACATTTTTATATATACATATATAAAGTTGCATATAAAATATATTTGTTTTCGGAAGTCAGAATTAAATTAACAAAGGACATATTATATTACCTACTACTATTTGCCCGCGTTCTTCCTGCGTTTATTACGGTTTGTTTAAATACCGTGGGAACGTCGGTTTTCCTGGGATAAAAAGAAGCCTATGTTACTCTTGGTCCGGGAAACAGGTTCCCCGGGCGTCTAGTAAAGCCAACGAGAGGGACATGCCGTGGTGTTTTTAAGTTCGGGTATACGAGAGAATATTATAAATTATAATAATATTTCTTTAAGCAATGATAGTAAGCTGCAGACCCTACGTTGTTGATTGAGGTATGTCTGCACTTTTAAAATATTTTTCACATTATAATTAAATTTCTGGACACAGTATTATTAATTTACTGTAAAAAAACATACGGTCATAGAAATAATGCATTCCAGACAGTTAGTGATTTAATGGACGAAGAAACTTTGTTTATTTTTTCATACTAAAGAATGGCATTAAAAAACTATATAATGACAGAAAATCACTATTTTTAGAACTATTTTAAAGATAAGCGAATAAGATTTCTTTTTTTTTTCTTAATACTTTGCTGGCGACCAAGGTCATATAACTGTTTATGAATGCTTGAAATGAGCAACCGTCAGACGCTAGTTATGCATATTTTCAGCGGGCCATATATATTTACAAATAAAATACATTAATTACTTTAAAAACATCAGCGCCAGAAAAGAGTACACAATATAATAAGTGAGCTGTTTCTCCACATATAATAATTAAATAAGTATTTTAAATGCCGGTGTGTACTAGCTAGCCTTCCTAGTAAATAATTAATAACCGTTTAATTTATCTTAATCTTAATTTATAATGGTTTTAGGAAGAAACATGGATAAAATACTTATTATATAAATTAAAACGTAAGAAACAACTTATTTATGAAATCTAAAGTTAATATAAACATAGTTTTATGTCGAATTGCATTCAAAATATCGCGTTACGTGGTGTTTTTGCAAATATACATTTTGAGACAGAGGACATTTTCTCTATGCAATTGTAAAAACAAACAAAACTTCTAAGTGTAACATTAAAGTAAAGAATAAATGATTCGAAAAATTAAGAAACAACCTACAAAAAATGCGATCGGCGCAGCAAAGCGGCTAAGTTGTAGTGGCATATCACTCACCCTGCATACAGCTGTTTCAAATATGCATATTTTTTATAATTTTTGCAGTCCCTAGTGTAGTAAAAAGAACGCATTTTGTTTATTGCCAGGGAATACACCTTACAGATTCAATTCAATAAAAAATGACGCCATGTATAATTAATAGCCCTTTATTTTCCCTTAGGCTTTAAAGTCCATTTTTTCTTACCTAGTACGTAAACAAACTTTTTGACACTTAATATGCGGTGTTTTAATTTTTTTTTAAAACATACATAAAATCCCCCTTGCACCCACTGGGTGAATCCGATGGGTGCACGGGTAGATAGGCAATAAATCTCCTTTTTTTACTTAATGTAGTGATGAGGCCAACTTCTACTGCTCTATTTAGTCTTATTTTCTGAATATATGTTTTCTTTCTTCTAATGTGTACAATAGAAGTATTCATTCAAACTTTTTTTGTTGGTATAAAACTCAAAAGTATTAAAAACAATGTCTACATTATAAGGCAGGTTAGAAAAAATGGAGTATAGAGTTTTAAGTTGATACTTCATTAGGAAAGTTAAACATTGAATTACAAAATTGATGTAAAAAGATTATCTACGCTAAAAAAATGTTACAATGTTTACTACGTTTATTTCTGTGTAAGAGCACCAAAATAAATACTAAAAAATCCCGGGCACTTAATATTATAGTTATATTAATATATCTTACATATAAAAAATTATTATTTCAATAATCACTATAAACACTTTAGTTTTTTTTTATCTACTTTTCAACGTCTATGACATTTTAGAATTTAGACCGAAACAGACATCACTATCTAATTTTGAGATAAAATTTTGAATTAGTACCTTTTTTGACGAACACCATTAATTTCATATTATCTTATAAATATTAACCATAATATAATTATTTACTGAATTAATTTATTAATATATAATCGACACTTACACCAAGTACAGAAAACTTCAACTAAAAATACTGCCATCCAATTTTTACTCAAGTCAATATAGTTTCATGTACAATAAAATTGCGTACCCATTATCTGATACAATTCACTGCGGACCCCCGAAACGCCATACCGATAATACTGTACAGTACGAAATAAATATATAAAGAATGTACTTGTTAGAGTGAAACAACAGAGGGTCCATATATTACTTTATAATAAATTTATAACAAGTGAGCTGTAATAACAATTAAACATTCAATTATATTTACATGTGTATCGTGTACAACTTTTGAGACAATATTTAAATTAAAAAGAATATGGCGAGCTTACCTTTCAAACGCACTGTTCATACGGAAAAGAATTACATTATTACTAAAACCGTTATTGTTTACACAATACCAAATGTCTATATTTCTTAGACTTTAGAAACAACTAAAAGATTGCTTTGAAATTGAAAAACTATTCCTTGAAATGAAACTCGTAAGAAATTTTGTATTGAATATTTTATCTAATCAATATTTTCATCAAGAGTTTTACTTGGTTTATCGCAAAGTTACATACATTCTTTCTTCTAGAAGATTATGGCAAACTATTTTGTCCGAATTGAAGAAATATTGTGTAAACTGTTCTCTGAGTAATGTTTACTAAATATGAGTATAATCCGCCCCTTTAAAGAATTGATTCAACGTTTAAACGGCGATATCGAGCTGTCTCTTTCGCACAACAATGAAACGCGAAAGGGATAGCACGACATCTGCCGCCTATTATAAGTCTTATATTTAATGGCGGTTTTTAATAGAAATGTATATTTAAGGGTGAATAGTCATAACATCTTAACACTTATGTTTTGGGCTTTTTTTATTTTATTCATATTTTTATTCGTTCTTGACCATAGATAGTAAAGTTAACAATTTATTTTCATGTAGCGCCATCTCTTGGTGGTTATCGTGAGATTTTAACCGAACAGTTTGTCGAAGCATGCGTGGCAATATGGCTTATCGTTTTGCTCCTTAAAAGTGCCTTTGTTGAGTTGTCTAAGGCAGAACGCGCATACGAAATGTTCAGGATGGAACTTTCTGAACATGGCGGTTATGCATCTGCCAGCGATGGGTTTATGGCATCCGGCGCAGAGGGATCCCCTCTTGCCGTGGTAGTGAGTCTCGCAGTACGGTTGACCTTCGTGCTCGAAGAACGAACCACCGTGGAAGGGCTCGCGACATTCCTGTAATGAAATGAAATAGGTAAGTATAATATCATGTAAAGTCTAAAGTTATTCTGGTACTTAAATTTATTCTCGTAAAAATGTAGTCCTGGATTTAAATAAATAAATTACAACAATACACACATCGCCATCTAGCCCCAAAGTAAGCGTGGCTTGTGTTATGGGTACTAAGATGACTGATGAATATTTTTATGAATAATATACATAAATACTTAGAATATACATATAAGCACCCAGACACTGAAAATCATTCATGCTCATCACACAAACATTTTCCAGTTGTGGGAATCGAACCCACGGCCTTGGACTCAGAAGGTAGGGTCGCTGCAAACTGCGCCAATCGGCCGTCATCGATTTATACAACGAGTTACCGAATTACGAAATAATGTAGAAGGTTGCATAAGTATATTTCATAAGGAATCATTCTGTTAACATATTACTTAAATCAACAGAAGCCTATTTTGACGGCCCATTGATGCAGTGGGCAGCGACCCTGCTTTCTGAGTACAAGGCCGTGGGTTCGATTCCCACAACTGGAAAAAATTTTGTGTGTTATGAACGTAAATGTTTTTCAGTGGCTGGGTATTTATGTGTATATTATAAGTATTTATGTATAATCTTCATAAAAATATTCATCAGTTATCTTAGTACCCATAGCTAGCTAATATGTACCCATAAAGCTACCCTTACTTTGGGGCTGGATGGCGATGTGTGTATTGTCGTAGTATGTTTATTTATTTATATTTCCATACAAAAGAATTCAAAACATTCTATATGTTTACTTACGACAACCCCATTTAAGATAAAAGACCGACACGCGCATAATACCTACGCTAAGCTAACAATTTCATTCTCTTATTATGTTCACATTCATTTTATTAATAAGTTTTGCTTAAAAAATTGCTTATCTATTTACATTAAATATTTATGATTGAAGTGATTTTTTAATAACAATTTGGAAAACGTTGTCGATGGCCCCGAACAACCTGCAGTAAACTTTTGAACGCGTGCACAAATAAAAAAATGTTATCAGACCTTTTTAGTAGAGCGTTCAATTCTCTATGAAGATTGAAACAGCGATTTATAAGTCAATCAGTCGTTTGAACGGTACGAAAAAAAGAAGAAGCAAAAAAAAACCATCCCATGTCATTCTTATGGGAATTAAAAAAATGCGACGAGGACAATCTTAATATTAATATTAAGGTATCATCTTTTCACAGATTTTTTTTTAAACCCAAAAGAAACTTTTGAGCCTGTTTGGAAAAAAAAAACCTGTTTCGTAGATTTGCCCAGTGACGACAAAATTTACCACCCCCAGATTTTCGAATCGCGTTATATACTAATTCTTCTCAAATCTACGTAGGACTCGCATCACAAAATGTATCTAAGTACCGTGATAATTTTGTATAAATTCCTTATTTATACATTAGTACAAATAAAATTTATGTTTTTTGCCCACAAAGACGTGGCGCCAAGCGATTCAGCGTCCCAGTACGATACTGCGTAGAAACTACTAGGGGTGTTCATTAAATACACATGCATTAACCCCAATACGTTAGCCCGTTAACATCTCAGACTGCATCATGAATTATAATCAGGTGAGATAAGGGTCAGTCAAGGGCTAAATATTATATTATGAAAATTAACCGGAGCATCCTCAGGAGATGTTGATTTTACAGTCACCTGACTCCTGAGGATGCTCCGGTTTCGGAGCGAAACGTGCGTAGAGGGTACATTGCCGAGGATCTGTTTGGTGTGGAGTATACGGATTGAAGTAATTATAAATTACACCATACAGATTCTGCTGCTGTTCGCGGAGTATAGCAAATTAAGCTTAATTTTCATAATATATTATGGATTTCTGCAAAGTACCCCACCCCTGCTTCTATCCAATATAGCTAAATATTAGTAGTAAAAAAGTTTTATTTACGCACGCAATTATATTTTCTTACTCTCGGAACAAGAATAAAAAAAAAATGTTTACGCCATTTCAAAATAAATGAACGCTGGATACAGATCCAGAGGTATTAAATTAAAGCTCATATTTTCTTTAGCTCGGGCTTTTGACAGAACGTTTTTAAAACAAAACTCAGAAATACAGGATTTACAACTCTTCCAGGAGGAGTATTAGGTGCATTTTACTTTAACGATAAAGAGTTTGATATGCAAAAAAAAGACTCCTCGATTGCAAGCGATTAAAATTTGTCCTACAGGGGTCGGGACAGGACTACGATCTCGGATATCCGCTGGCGGAGTCGCGGATGTGTGCTAAACAATGACTTATATGTATACTACAAGTCATTGGTGCAAAAGTGTTCTAGTGGTTGTTGGGGTTTTAGTCAGTAAGAATTACACAAATACATTAACACAGCATTATACAGATAATGCTGTGTTAATGTTTTTGTGTTATTGTGAAACGTTTATACGACGTTGTTAAATGACTCCATGTGATATAAACGTTTTCAACATGGCATTGGCACGCATCCACTGGACTTCTTACGGCAGCGTTTGTTTAATACTAAACGTATTAATAAGTTACATATTTTAAAAATATCGTGAGAATACAAACTTTGTAGAGTAAAAGGAATTTATAAAGTTGGTTCATTTTGACGAAGATATAGTGTAAAACAGTCAATAACTTTGAACCCCTTTCCTAAGGGAACTGTGCTGAATTTCGGGATAAAATGTACCTATCCTAAGTCCTACCTCGTTGTATGAATTATCATGCTTTGTTCCATTTGAATGAATTAAGCGAGATACGCGGCTAAGGCACAGACCGACAAATAAAAAGGAAAAAAGTTTTCCAAAAAGTAGAAAAATCTTCAATGTTGTCAAACCTGGCCAAGTGCGGATTAGTAGACTTCGAGTTTGAGAACGATATGAAAACTCTCAGGCATGCAGGTATCCTAACGATGTTTAACTTCACCGTTAAAGCAAGTGATATTTTAATTGCCTTAATTAAAAACGCACATAACTCCGAAAAGTTAGAGGTGCTTGCTGTAGATGGAACTCGAAAAGGAAGCAGAAGCCACTAGGCTGTCAACGCTCATAAAAAAAGAGTTCTCAACTCATATATTTCAGCTGAAGCTGTGATAGTTAGAAGTCGGTGAGATTTTAGTCTTCCCTGGCATACGCATCTCTAACTTTTCTTAGTCACGTGCGTCTTTAGCAATTAAATATTTTACATTAAAGGTGAAGGGAAACATCGTGAGAAAACCTGCACGCATGAGAGTTCTCCATATCGTTTTCAAAGGCGTGTGAATTCTCTCAATACACACTTGGCCAATGTGGACTACGGCCTGAACCCTTCTCATTGTAAGGAGTGCCGAAAAAATAGACATTCATCTAGCTAGATGCATGTGTAAAAGGGGCTACAACATCTATCTACATCGCGGTCAAGTATAGTGTGTCAGAAGATGTATAGATAGTAAAAATTCAACAGCCATAAAGATTCGCTTCTATTTTAAAATGGAGATTTTATTTATAATATTTAAAGCTTAAAAACGTTTATAGATACGCTTCCCCTGTGTTTTCCTAATGTATTATATTTGGGTGTGTTAAAATTTAACAGCCATAGAGATTCGCTTCTATTTTAAAATGGAGATTTTATTTATAATATTTAAAGCTTAAAAACGTTTATAAATACGCTTCCTCTGTGTTTCCTAATGTATTATATTTGGCTGTGCTATAAAGTAGAGACAACAACTCGTGAGTTCTCTCCAATTTCATTGATCTATTCTTTAATAATCGGACGGCGAATTGGCGCAGTGGGCAGCGACCCTGCTCTCTGAGTCAAAGTGTGGATTCGATTTCCACAACTGGAAATCGAATCCACACTTTTTTTTTTTTAAGTGTGATGAACATGAATATTTTGCAGTCTCTGGGTGTTTATCTGTTGTATATTATTAGTATTTATGCATAATATTCATAAAAATATTCATCAGTCATCTTAGTACCCATAACAACGCTTTCTTTGGATGGCGATGTCTTTATTTTCGTACTATATTTATAAAATTAAAGTAAGACTTTTCTTTTATAATACGAACATTTAAAACAATTAAAACTTTAATAATTCTTCATACCTCTTTATAGTTGGGTCAACGGTTCCTACTTTGGCATACTTTGGCATACCGATAAAAAACTTTTTGGCTTTCCTTTGATAATAGCGCTCTATTTTAGTTGGACGAAATTTGTGTACGTCATAGAGGTAGTGACTTGACATTATAATACCGCGTGGTAACGACGGTGCATTAATAGACTGCACCGAATACTGATAGCAACGTCGGGTGGCCCATAAACAAAGCAATCTGTTCCACATTGGTGGCGGCGATGACGTCACTGCTTATTTTAAGACATGTTCGCGCGCGGGAAACCCTACACGCCTAGATCTTGACCCCCTTTACCGATTCTTCGCGTTTTTCGATGTCCTTCGTTGTGCGTAACAATACATTGATAAGAGTTCATTGCCGTGCGTTGCGCGTACGCACGTGACCTTGACGGACGGTCAATCGCGGGCAGGGCGCGAGTGACGCCCGCCTCTGTCTTCATATCTGTTTATATATGGTTTGTTTTGTTTTTATTTTCATTTTTTTTTGTTCTTTTTTTTTTGTTTTCTTTATTTTATAAACCTTAACATTTTACTTAACATTACATTACTGTAGCATTATATAAAAATATATTACATAAATTAGATTTCCCTATCGAGTAGGTACGCTAGGACTAGGTAGTTTTTGCGAGTGTTATTTGTGTAGCATCTGTGTTTTGTTTCAGGTTTGTTGTCATACTTTTTGGCTTATTATGCCATTGTGGTGAGCATAGCTGAAAAAGAAAGTTGGGGGAGGGCATCCGATTTAAGAGGGGGTAAGTTGATCATCCATTATTCTTCCTCATCGACTCCGACGCATGTGGGGCATACCGGCTTTCCTTCCATGGCATAGAATGTTTTTCCCTTAACGGGGTTTTGGCAATCCTGCGAGACCAAAACATCATCTTAATTCACGATACTCTTTAACAATTCCAATCATCATTGAATTGCTACGGAGCGTTTATACTTAACCTGGCGTAGGAGGCATTGCTTGATTAAATATTGCATTGTTTGCATACGTTACCTGTCATGACCACGCTCCAATATTGACCGGACTGTTAAATGGGAAATGTTAATAGTGAAGAGGTGCTGACCTTGCACACGAAGCAGTCTGGATGCCATTGAGTGTTGAGGGCGGAAATATAATTTTCCATTATAGGCTTGTTGCAACCGCCGCATTTCGGTGCGAACATATCGAAATAATCCGCCCGGCAGTATGGCTTGCCGTCCCTTTCGTGGAACCCTTCCTCCCCAAACTGCTGCCCGCATTGAGCGCAGAAGAAGTGCTCCGTGTGCCAAGTTTTTTCAAGCGCTGTCACACATTTCTGTAAAGGAAATATAACTTTAAGAGTTGATGATCCGGAATCCGAATTGACGCAGCAGAGTCGGACACTAACGTCAAGAATGGGTCCATTGCAGTAAGCACATCTTGGTGAGAAGAGGTTGTGGTAATCGGGCTCGCAGTATGGCCGGCCGTCGCGCTCGAAGAAATTCCTCGTGCCCAACTCCTGATTGCAATGCGCGCATGTGAAGTGCTCAGGGTGCCATGTGCGACCCAGAGCTGTTATGACCTGCACAGAAGAATTTTTTTTTCACTGTTCATCAGAACTCCACGTAAACACTATATCCACAAAAATGTTCTTGAATATTCCACCTGTCCGACGATGGGCTTCTCGCAAGCGTTGCAGCATCCCTTCTGAGGGGTCTGGACTCCTTGGCGGCTCATGTCTGCTCGGAGGGATCCGAGCATGTGTTCTAGAGAGGCGGACTCGGGTTGTCGAGGGTTGCTGCGGTACTGCTCCTGCCAGGCACGCTTCTCTCGGTAAACGTGGGTCCCGCTTTCGCCTTCTGGAACTGCACCTGCGCCGCTTACCTGAGGAAGTTCAACCAATTAATTTCCCGGCTGCCTTTAAACAAAAACAAAAATTTTAATGAATGAGAAACAGCTAAATCTATGAAAATTTAATTTAGTCGAAATCGTCTAAGTCAAAGTTTACATTTCGCGTGCTAACGTACAGAAGCTAACCGGTCGAACGAAGCGGACTGGAGTGAATGCGATCCGAGTGAAATCGTTGTCTATCTACTCTAATATTATAAGCTCGCGGCCCCACTACGCCTGTGATGTAACGCCGGAGCTATCTTTAGGTGTGAGCTTTCAGACGAGAGCGATAGAGACGAAGGGACTTCTGGAGTGGGAACTGCTCGCACGGCTGGAAATAGCGGTGGACCAAGAAAGGCGAG
Organism: Pararge aegeria; assembly: GCF_905163445.1. Classification (NCBI taxonomy): domain Eukaryota; kingdom Metazoa; phylum Arthropoda; class Insecta; order Lepidoptera; family Nymphalidae; genus Pararge; species Pararge aegeria. The sequence goes on along the minus strand of NC_053185.1, from coordinate 17,334,617 downwards.
TAGTAAATATTATAATAAACGGAAAAGTGTAGTGCAGTGTGCCGAGGTGGCCATGACAACTGCCGCCCTATATTGAACCTTTCTTGGATGATTTACGTCACGGTTTATTTTTTCGAGTTAATTATGATAATTTAAAAACAAATAAAATTTAATTCATTAAATAAAAGTTTACTCATTTGCCAAATCTGTGAATGAAATTTGGGTTAGCGTAGAGCGGAGCGCAAATTTATAGCGTTCTAGATATTCGTGCGTTCTTGATAGCAGGTCAAGTGTCTATCTGGCAGCCGGCACTGTCCTCTAATCTCAACATTTTCTCGTAATTGCAGATAATATAATTGGGGCCGATTTAGATATTCGATAAAGTTATTTACGTATTATTACGAGACGATATATGCCTTTGCGTATCGTCTGGGAATGGTGCAGAAATCCTTTATGCGGTTGAGTATACACTTTTATAACATGACTCCGAAGGTAATTTTTGGACCTAACAATGTGTTTAAACAAACTTATCACAACGAGGTTGCTATACAATTGATAAATTTCGTAATAACAAGGTTGCTTGGTTGCAGTCAGCTCCGCTTTCATCTCCCGCAAAACAGGAAAATGATTGTAAAATGATGTTGGAAAAGAGCATCTGCTGAGTTTCTTGCCAGCGTCTTCTCGGTGGAATGAGCGTTTTAAACCAGTAGTAGAGTTACTACAAACAGACAGATTTGACGTATACTAAAGTGCTTATAAAGTAGGCTTACTTGAAATAAAAGAATTGTGAACTTGGTGAGGGAGTTTAGAGTGTGTTTCTTTAATGTTTGTGTCATATAAACACTTATCAGTTAACATTTGTCTTAAAAATTAGACTGCATAAAATAACAAGTTTATTCGTAAATAAAGCGGCAACTTGCCGGACGTGGTAGAAGAGACTGTTCCGCCGCTTAAACCACTATTTATTTTATTGTCACTTTCGGATCCCTTGTTTCAGTTTCAGTTTCGTTGGTGTCACACTAACCTTGAAGTTAGATGAGAACGCCAGAAGATCGTTCAACTCATTAATGTACTTACGAGGTGTGAGAGTAATGGTAGAGATTATTGCGTGGGTTCCGACACTTTTTTCTTGCAATGTTAACTCTTTTCTATGGTTTTCTTAAGGGTCATACTTATTTTGAAATCAGATAGAAACGAAACATTTGCAATCTTCTTTCAGCAAAATGTATTCTCGTGAAAACTAACTCAACTAACTTTCCCGCCCAGAATTATTCGGAAAGGTCTTTCTCGTTACACTCATCACCTCAAATAGTCTGTCAACGTGTCGCCAAACTCTTCAAGGACGCAATGTGGGCGTACAGTGGTAGAGGCACTACTCATTCTTGTAGGGTGACTGTAGTTCTCATTTGGCCCATCCTTAGCTTTCGTAAAAGTTATACTAACCTTGAAGTCAGATAGGGACGCCATTAGGTCGTCCAGCTCTTTAGTGGCGCTCGAGGCGTGGTGTTGTCGCACGGTGGTGACCACAGGTGCTGGTGACGGTGGCAAGGGCTGTTGCGCAGGCTCCACCACTGTTTCTTGGACAGTGACCGTGACTTGCTTCGTTCCTGGACGTGGTAGGGTTCCCGCTGTAGACGCAGGTGGTACTGGAGATATCGATGCTGCCCGACTGTTGACAAATTAAATATTACAAAACTAAATATTCTAAAATTCTGTTGGGAGGCAAACCTTCGCTGCATTCCTTACACTTGCATTTTCTGATACTTTTTAAGCAAACTTTCAGAATGTTACAGTGGTGTCTCATTTACTGGTGACCATGTTATTGTGAGTTTTTAAGTGGAGAAAATCACTATCGTAGCGTTTAATAGCCATCATATATAAACTTTTTCAATGTTTTCTATTTGACATTTCATTATTCACCTTTAGTCATGAGCAAGGTGATAATGTAATAAAACTAGTTTCTTGATGTTAAAAGAACCAGACTCTGTTACAGTTGGATAGAGTTACTCAAATAGTTCAAGGAGTTGCGAAGCCATAGGTTATTACTTGTTACATGGGCGGGTCACAAAACTTGGAAGATCGACTGAAATTGGTCGTGCTAGAACTGCATCGTGCCTTCGCAAGTGCACATAAAAGTCTTAAGGAGTTCAAGCGCTACAAGAATGGAATTAGAATTTCTTACCAAAGACAGCCTGTTTGGACAGTCCATCCACACTTGAAACGAGCAAAGTTCATTTTCATTCTTGCAATAGGTATTTTTTGATTAATTGCATTGCTTAGCATCAATCAAATTGATAGACGTTTTTGATGTATATGCGAACGGTAACAAAGCATATCAAAACAAGCCAACTTGGAACGGCCATTTGGCAAATTGTTCAGACAGGCGAATACGCTTCGTCTAGATTTATTCCCCTTCATAAAGGACGATTATTAGTCCCTGCCCTATTAAATCTTCGGTAAAAAACAACAACACAACAGTCTTAGGTATCCTATCCCATGTAATATATTATATTTACTTCTTAAATATTGAAATGTAAGTACATATACATGTAGACACCATTTTGATCTCTCTCATTTAAGTATTAATTTCACTTATTGAGCACGTAGAATTGAATTTTATTAGGATTCTAAATTCTTTCGGAATCTTGTGAAAATTTAATCCACCTATCCTTTTTGATGAGAATATTAATTTAATAATTTTTGCCCCTTGTTAGACTTCGCACGCCTTCAGTGTTCCAGATTTTTTCCTTATACATCAAGGTTTATTAAAAAATTTAAAGTCATATAAAACTTCATTTTTTAAATATTTAATATTCTTTTTTGCAAAGACTGCAAGCCCTCAGATTACTTAAAATTGAGATGCAAGTAGAAACGTAGTCGGTTTTTTGAAAAGTTTGATTTTTATAAACCATTTACGGTAGTCAGTAGGTACTGTTTTAGTGTAACATATGAACGATAAATCATTCGGAAATGAAGGGCCAGGTGTAATCAATCTGTGAGCACTAATAATTACACAGAGAGGTGCGCAGGAGTTGGTATTGCCAAAAGCAATTAGTGTAAGATTATAACAATGCAAATGTAGCGTGGAGTATATGATTATTGTCGACGTTCATGGTCGTATTCATATAACATGGTTTTATTATAGAGAGTTTGTAATAGAATTAGTTCAAGAAAATTATCAAGAAAATAATCGTAGCTGGGCTAAAAACAAATAACGATTCTCACTAGGGTGACCAGTAGTAGTTCTTTTTTTTTTAAGTTGCTGGGTGAAAGGTTAATTATAACTAAGACTGTACTCGCTGATCCAATGCAGGTCGGATTTAAGATTTTAATAGCATGTTGGTGATAGGAACTGCTCGAATTTCCTAATTCCGGATTGATACTGAGAAAGTCCTCACGGAGTTTTTCCTTCACCGTTCAAGGAAGTGATATTTTAATTACTTAAAACGCACATAATTTAGAAAAGTTAGAGCTGGGATTCGAACTCGGCCCCCTCGAAAGTGAAGTTGAGGTCCTTCCTACCATATGCGCTTCAAGGTTCTCAAAGGCTTGTGGAGTCCACCAATCCGCACTGGGCCAGCGTGGTGGACTACGGCCTTACTACCTACCCCTTCTCATTGTGGGAGGAGACCCGTGCTCCGTTTATGGGATGATGATGATGATGATGATAACTGAGAACGTCGTAACAGAAAAGCCAAAACAGAATCGAATCGAATACAGATTGCGGTGATTCTTAAATTCAAATTCAAATTCAAATTCATTCATTTCAAGTAGGCCTACTTTATAAGCACTTTTGAAACGTCAAGTATGTATGTTTGTGTGACTCTACCACCGGTTTGGAAAGCAGATTCTACCGAGAAGAGCCGGCAAGAAACTCAGTAGTTGCTCTTTTTTTTTCTTAGTAAGGCTCTTAGTGAAAACTGTTAACCGTTACGCCAAAAGGGTACGGGAAAAGAACATTAAATAGACACATTATAAGCAAAGGTACTAGAGGTATCAAAGTTCAAACTACAAAAATAATTTATTTCGAGTTTGTTATAAATTGATTTCAAAGTAGGCCTACTTTGAAATCAATTTATAACAAATCTGCCTTCTTTGTAGAGAATCTACCTCCGATTTGGAAGATAGATTCTATCGTATTGAAATACTGCCTCGTTGGTCTAGTTGTTAGCTTATTTAATTACGGTTTACTAGGTGTTGGGTTCGAATCCCAGGTCGGGCTAAATGTTATAAGTTGTTGTGTATTTTCTATTAAAGAATTTTGGGCACCAGCGCGGAGTTAGGAAGTCAGTGATATCAGCCCCCGTGACTTCCGGCCAGTCTACGTGGGAGAGTAGACCGGCCAGGAGGCCAGGTTATTATCACTTAATTGTGGTATTAGTCGTAAAGCCCACCAACCCGCATCGGAGCAGCCTAGTGGGTCTATGCTCTACAGCAGTCTCGTTAATAGGCTGCGGATGTCGATATATTGAAATAAAGTTTTTTTTTATAATAAGACTAGAGGCTGCAATCACACCTGATGGTAAGTGATAATGCAGCTTAACATTGAGTGCGTTTTTTAGTTAACCCTTCCGAGCAATCTTACCTACTGGTAAGTGAGTTAGATTGTAACGGGCTAACCTGTTTGGGGTAAGGAAGTTATATTATATCCCTAATTGGATTCTACGCGGCATCGTACCGGAACGCTAACTCGGTTAGCAGCACGTCTTTGACTAACGAGCCACGTTGCAATTTTGTGGTAACAATACACGGCGGAAGCCTCGCACCAGACAAGACAAGAGAAATTAAAAAATTATAAATTCCCCAGTTGCCCCGCCTTGCATCGAACCCGGAACCTCCCAATTAAAACTGCAGCGATCAGCGCTGAGCCAGGCTGGTTGTCGAAAATATAGAAGAATTAAAAGAAACACTTTATTGCACGTAAAACATACAGGAAAAGAAACAGTAAGGAGTATACAGTAAACAATGTAGACATGCAAAGTCAACGAATATACCTACTTCTTAGTTATCAAAGTTGTAACTACTGGCCGGATACCTACTCAGTAGCGATTATTACACCCATGAACAAACTGGTCGTGATGTATCGATCTATTTGTAGACGCCACGAAAATATGTTTTCACACGGCTCCATACACGCGCCAAAATATCTTTAGCCATAATTACTTAGGACTTGTTCGCCATAGGATAAAAAATTGTCACTGGCACTGAGTTAAGGACCTACGGAACCTTCATTCAGCCATTATTGCGTGCAGTGCAATGTGCATTGTGTCCAAAAATAGTGAAAATTTAAAAAGAAAGTGGACAGTAAAAATATAACATTAGAAGTAAAAATAAAATTCGTAATTCATTTAAGTGTAATTGTATATATCGTTTTATAACAAATTACCAGATGAAATCCTTAAGATGTCTCTCAATAAGTTCAAAGTTTGCTCTAACTTCATAGCTAAATATTAGCTCGACTGTGAGATGGTGATAACAAAAAAAATACCTGACTAAGTTTGTTGTGGGCTCTTCTTAGATCAGGGCGCGTTTGGAACCCTCCTAGCTTTAGTTATAAGTTAACGAATACAGTTATCACCATCGCCTAACATAAGTGTTAACATGTTAAATAGTCGTTCGACTATGAACTCTTCACGATTGCCTCGGATATTGATAAAATCTACATGAATAAAACATTTTTGAATTTGAATTCATAATTTTTTTTATCCTTGCTCTGGTCTGGGAAGCTTTGGCCGCAGCTAGTTAGCTAGCGATTTAGCGTTCCGGTACGATGTCGCGTAGAAGCCCATTAAGGAAGTGTGACTTCTGTATTTGATAGATGACATTGTATATGTATAAATACTACCATAAATACTACTAATGCCTAATATCTTGACTGTTTCTAAAGTCTCAAAAAGACAGCCAGAGGCCCTTTTTTGTCTGTGTTATTAGCATTATATAAGCTGATCACTTCCCTCGGCGTGATGGGCAGTGCATTATTTAAAAGGTAGTGTAATATTTTAAAATCTAACATTTTTATTATGAGAATAAAATAACACTTAATTAATCTTAAAATAACATAAAATAAATCGTTTTCGACCAATCGAAGACAGATTTAGTTATGGCAATGATTTATGAAAGAACAGCTGCATTTTTTCGCAGGCATACATTAATACCTACTACTGGTGTTTTTATGTTCAGAATGAAAAGCAGATAATTTCAATTTATATGCCAGATTTCGTATAAATAAATATACTACGACCATACACACATCACCATCTAGTCCCAAAGTAAGCGTAGCTTGTGTTATGGTTACTAAGATGACTGATGGATATTTTTATGAATAATATACATAAATAATTATGATATAAAAATAAACACCCAGGCACTGAAAACTGACATATATATTGATAAATTTGAGTGTCTGCCTGGATCTAGAAAGAACTGCCTTTTATTATGCTCATTTTCATATCAAACACCCCCTTTACCCCTCCTCATTGTGGGAGGAGACCTGTGCCCTGTAGTGGGCCGGTAATGGGTTGATATGAATATGATGATGGTTCACCTAGTCGGGGGTCTACGCGACGCTGCGTGGCAAGGTCTTCATTCCAGCATCTTGGGACTTTATTCAGCTTTAGTAAACTACGATGATCATTATGATTACAATAACCATAACTCGACCACACGTCCAAAAATTGTTTTTCTATGTGTTTTTCCAAGTTCCATAGGCGCCATTTAAATAAAACTGAAGCAATGCCCAAGATTATCTAACCAAAGGCAATCATCGATAGCCTATATATAAATATAGCCTATAATAACAGTCCACTGCTGGACTAAATACCTCTCATAACGGGAGGGTTTACCCATATAATCACCACGCTGGGCAGACGGGTTAGTTATCGCAGTAGATACAGAAGTAGTAGTAGGACGCTGCTGCCCGTTCTTCGTTATATTATTCAATTAAGGTAAGATGTTTTTTTTCGATAAGCTTCACGATAATCATGTCTGTTAAGAAAGTACTTAATGATAAAGTCTGTACAAAACTCTAAATTAATTCATGTCAAGTAGGACTACATAGTTTATACGTACTTTTGAAACGTCAAGTCAGTGTTATTGTTAACGTTCAACAATCTTGAGATTGTTAAGGTTAAGGTTAATAGGGATAGAGTACGATTGCCTAGAAAACACCTTTGCTTTGAAGATACTCATCATCATCATATCAACCCATTACCGGCCCACTACAGGGCACGGGTTCCCACGATGAGAAGGGGCTAAGGCCGTAGTCAACCACGCTGGCCCAGTGCGGATTGCTGCAGATGCTCTAGTTATAGAAATTATAGGTAGGTATATAATACAGAAAGCGCGCAGCAGCGTACGTTGAAAGGTTGAACTTGAAACAGATTCGAACGCTGCTGTTTTATTAGCTACAATTTTCCTGTCCCCGATACATGTAACGGAAAATGAGAACATCGCATGAAAATTAATTTTACATGCAAAATCTTTGGCATCCGTTCCATGTTTGCAGTCAAAACAGTTATTGAACTATTAAAATTAGTTTAGTCCATTACTGTGCAACACTGTCAAACGCTTCATAGAAATCCGAACTAATAAATATATTTGAAATGTTTAATTCATATATATCTTGTTAAACCAAAACATGGTTCATTAACCTATTTAACTTAGTCGTACTAATTGATTACTAACGCAGTAAACTACTACTTTTTAATTGTGATTAAAATGACTTTGTCTTAAATGGACTATCTATTCTAATCACTTCTACATAGTTATTTACCACTAACAAAAACCCGAAGATCTATTATTTTGTATATACTTTTGAGTCTTAAAATCAGCCGTAGTTTAGCTGCAGCGCGAGGCTCTTTACGGGTAAGTAAAGTGGGACACTTTAAAACAAGTGACCTACGCAGTCCTGGATTTGTAAATATGCATTTCAGCCTAGGGGCGAGAGAGTTATGATAATAATAAGATTTATTGCATAAATACGCGTACGTAATCAGATGTTACAAATAAGTTATTTTATTGAAACCGTGTATGGTAAACAGTTTGGCGTGCAACTCACAATGAAATAGTTCGAAGAAAAAACATTAAGAAAAAAATTACAACCATAATCAGAACACAAAAATATATAAATTAAAATATCGATAGTTTAAGTAATAAATTGAAATGAAAATAAGCAGTCACTAAAATACAAGTCGATTTAAATCAAATGAAAAAAGTCAGTCCTAAAAAAATTATATCCATAATATTGTTAATAATACATACATACAAAATTCAGAGTCCTACGGGAAGAATATATCAAAAGACGCTATTAACTATTCTGAGAAAAGGAGTTTTTCCTGATTAAAACGCGTGAAAAATTTTCAAAGATGTTCAATGTCTCAAGATAAAATGAATTCTTTAGCTCTTTCCTACATAGAAGCAGATATAATGATCAACATAAACTATTTATGTTGATATTTTGCTGACTAATTGATTCGTTTATTTTACTTTGGTGCCTGTCTTACAACAAAATATGAAATAATATTATTTTAGGGCGGCATAACTAAACTCTTAAAGAATCAAAGTCTGGCGCTTGACGTACATTACCGTTTTACATGCTTTTCATTACCTTCACCTGCTTGTTTGTATGTTTGTAAACGAGTTGTTTTTGACCCTTTTTAAACGTTCTGTCTGACGTCTGATTTCGTTCAAACTTTGTAGATATATCGAGGACCGATGAAAATACACCAATTTAATACTAAGCGTGTTTTTAAGTTTTTTTGAGTAGTATTTTAGATATATTGATTTCATGCATATGAAGTCACACAGGATGTTTTCAAATATTCAGTTCTGTTTTTGTAAATCTTCATCTTATCTTTTACTTAAGTTGTCATCTGCACCCTCTCTTTATCCACTAACTCACGGTCAACACCAGGTTATAAAATAAACCAAATTACCATAAATATCCTTCATCAGCATCAACCAAATATGGTTAAAAGCGCCAATCGTATGAAATAAGATTACGGCTTACCCGTTAGGTATGTCGGTGCTAAGTTGGTCGAGCAGGGAATCAACGGTGGGCCTCGTGGAAGCTGGACTCGTTGCACCGTTTGTTCGAGAGTAGCCATCTGAAACAAAGAATAAATAAATAAATAAGCCATTTAATCCCAAGTAACATATCAACATAGCATTACAAGGAAAATAATAAACATGAATTGAAGATAGCTGGATGCCCATCTTCGGGTAAAGGTATCTTGCCCCACGGCACTCTATTGGTGGCGAACATCGACCAAATGGTTCAAATAAAGAATATGACTTATTATGAATAGCTCAATTTGCTATACTCCGCGAAAAGCAGGAGAATCTGGTGAAGAATATGGTGTAATTTATAATTTCTACTATCCTTATACTCCACACTAAAAAGATCCCTCTACGCATGTTCGGTCGGAGCGAAACGAAAACTTGAAATTGGGCTTGTTTGTATGTTTGAACCATCGACTTTACCGATCTTGACAAAATTTAGCATCTTGGGGCATTTTCATTTAGGAAGAGAAATAACTTAGTTATGTAGGTATCGACGTTGAAAAAAAAGCTTGCATTGCGAGAAAATAAATAGATAACGATCGAGATAGACGAAGTCACGGCCAAGAACTAGTATATTATATACGAAGCTCATAGCAGAAATTAATTTTCTACGTAAATACAATCTTTATGGATAGTAGATATTTATTTATGTTATGCCAGAAAAAAGGAAATGGCCAAACGTTCAATCAAAAAAGAGAATAATCGATTGCAGATCCATGGTGATAAGAAATACCTTGTGCTGGTATAGGTAATCGCTAGATTATGCATTCATGCTGAAATAACGTCTATTTTAAACAATATAAAAACCTTTGAAAAATAGAAGAAACCACTATTCCAATTTTAATTTAAAAAAACCTAGACAATAACTTATAAAACTGTCCGAATGCCGAGCGATCAATTTGACTTACTAGTAGACAGAAATAATCTAGTTCGAAATATTTTCGCGCTAAACACTTTAGATTACTGTTGTCTCAATGTTTTAGTAGGTATATTAAGAATGTAGTTGTTGCATAATTTGTATTGCGATGCGCGTATGCACCCGATTTGAATTTGTCTCTTATCCTTGCAGTCACAATTTGCCTGGTCAACAGAAAGATAGACAGAACCGATATCGACAGTGCTTTTCTGTTCTAGGCTGCTTGATACAGCGTGGGCAGTTGCGGTCTTAACTCTCTTTCATACTCGTAAAACGATGGTTAGCATCGTCAGTACCATCCATATATCATATATTAATGTTTTATATGCATAATTAATCAAGAACATACAGAACTCTCATTCAGCCCTTTGTGTCCAAAAACAGCAGTGGCGTGCAAAGGGTTTTTGACCAGGGTATGCGTTAAGAAGCATAAAATGGAAAAATCCTTCGCCTTTATAAGATGAATTTTTTTTTAGGCTAGGCAGTGCTTTTGTGTATGAAGTGCACGCCACTGGAAAACAGTGAAAACGCCCCGCGCACATCTCACTTCACACCCGCGGAATGGTGCTAGCTCACAAACTTTTCCCATTTTCCCCATTTTATGGTAAACGTTTAGAACATTACAGTTAAAATAATTGCTGCTATTGAAGATACTAACCGCCTTTTCGAGAAACACTACTAAAGTTGAGTGGTTTTTGACGCTTCAATATAAGTCCTGCACACGGTTTCCGTATGTTCTTAATTCTGTGGTTTTATAGAGGCCATGGCATTGTATGTATGGATTTAGGTATGTATAAATAATGGGTACAAACAAGCCTTCACTTTCGTAGAAGATAGGGTTTCAGAGCATAGACCCACCACGCAGCTCCGGTTCACGAGGTCTAAACTATTATAATAACATGTTATTGATAATTCTATTAACCTGTTTAATTGACACTCACATAAGTTCACTGAAAGAATCTTAAACACAGGTGACAGATTAAACCGACCTATCACCACCATTGGTTCCCCTCGTAGCATGATGTTAAAATGGATAAAAAATGGATACTAATGGTTACGTGCACGGGGCACGGGGGTGTAAAACAGTCATTTTGTAACCCCGGGCGGGTACTGAAAATTTAACCATTAAACTAGACCCGGCATCGAACACAGAATCGCGGGATCCGCAGTCAAATCGGGCTAACCAATAAACCAACGAGGCATTGCTATAAACTTAACAACGATTTACTTCACTTTTATCTTAGAAAATCGATGTAATTGAAGTACCTAGTTGTCTTTGAAACATCGTACAAATATACTTCTTTGAAAACAGTACCAGCTGTTTCAACTGAGAAAACCAGAAGTATCTTTCTTTATTCGAGTTTCGTTTTCTACGCAGGTCAATATTTATTATGTACTGGCTGTTGTTTGTGTTGACGCCTGACTGGCGCAGTGGACAGCGACCCTGCTTTCTGAGTACAAGGCCTTGGGTTCGATTCTCACAACTGGAAAATGTTTGTGAGACGAACATGAATGTTTTTCAGTGTCTGGGTGTTTATCAGAGCACTGGCGCACAAGTGAAAATAATATCCAAATAATATATGTGTACAAACTGGGGTAAACTTCACCTATTCTATGTTCCAGTGATTTAGCAGGTGGACATGTCAATTACATCCCTGTTGGACGTAGACTATGAAATTATGTTAGGATTTGCGAATGTCTATTAAATATACCTAGAAATCCAAACTTCCGTTTATTTTACACTATACCTGTGATATAGATTCTGGCATGTTTTAAACGCTTGTTTATAAATCAGCCGACCAAACTGCTGACATCATCGCTTAGTTCTCGATCAGACACGCTCAGTACCGTGTCATTAACATCCGTTTTACATTTACAGACTCAATAAATAATAAATGCGAAAGTGTGTTTGTTTGTCCTAGCCCTACACCATAACCAAGCAACCAATAGACGTGATTTTTGGCATAGTAGAATGGACTGAGACTATATGAGATGGTGATAACAAAAAAAAAATTGCTAAGTTTAGAGTGGGCTCTTCTAAGACCAGGGCGCGTTTGGAACCCTCCTAGCTTTAGTTTTAAGTTAACGAATGCAGTTATCACCATCACTAACATTATGTAACTAATTAAATGTATGAACGCTTCATAAGTGCCTGTGATAAGGTTTACATAAGAATAAAACATTTTTGAATTTTAATGTAACATAAGCTACTTTTAGTCCTGAAATATTCGTAAGTTAGTCTATATATCACCTATTTTTTTTTTTTAATACAACAAAGCACACTTAAGAGACCTCCCTGGCGCAGCTGTCAGCTTGAGGCGGACAAGTTTTAAGTGGGAGGTCTGACTCTGAGTTCAATCCACGGCAGGGCCCATTCGTGAATTTTTGATTTCAGTATTTTCGCTGGTCTGGGCTGGTGGGACATTACGGCGACTAAGCATTCCGGTACGATGTCGCGTAGAAACCGATTTGTTTACCCGTTACCATCTCAACCTCATTTACCAGCAGGTTAGATTGCCGTTCGGGAAACACCGATACACGTAATGCTCGAATGCAATGGAATAGCAGAATAACGAGCAGCACACCTTCGCTCTTCAGCAACTCTCCATGAAGCACTCGGCGACCTGGGCGGCCTGCTAAGTTTCAGGAGCGAGCTCGGCTGGCTGGAGTGATCCAGCGGGGAGCCGCATCAGTGGCCATACGTACAACGGACGGTCCCAGACCAACCAAGCGCGGAAAAGGCCCAGGAACAGAAGAAGAAGAAGAAGATTGCCGTCGAGATAAAAAAAAACCGACACACATGGTCATTTCACGTACTTCTTCTCATCGCAACTATTACAAAATCATGCCTAAGCACTTTAGCCAAAAATTATCGCATATGATGTGCCTACGTAGGTTGCTTTCCAATAATAGTAATTAGTAAAAATGAGCGAAAATTAGTTTTTGAAGTCATTGCCAAAATTCAAGAGCGCTGAGAAAATAGATGTTAACACGTTATTGTTTACGATGCTACGATGAGGCGGCGATAGCGCTGTGGGTAGGAGCTCGACTACACTTTCGGGGTGCCGAGTTCGAATCCCAGCACGCACCTCTAACATTTCTAAGTTATGAGCGTTTTAAGTAATTCAAAATATCACTTGCTTCGATGGTGAAAGAAAACATCGTGAGAAAACCTGCATGCCTGATAGTTCTACATAATGTTCTTAAAGGTGTGTCGAGTCCACCAACCCGCACTGGACCAGCGTGGTGGACTACGGCCTTTACCCCTTCTCATTGTGAGAACCCGTGCCCTGTAGTAGGCTGTTAATGAACCTATATTATGAATAAAATAAAAAAAAATTATGACGAAATGATAAACGGGTAAGCGTCAAGTTCAGTTCAATGGAAAATTAATAGGTTGATGGAAATCTATCATGCGACCAATCGATATGACGTCAGGCCCTGAGGGATTTAGGACGAGAAGACGTCACGAACACTGCCCATCCGAGTTGGATATGGCGGTTCACCTCTATTCCGAAATTGGACCTGCGTAACTGAATCTTGTCTCCTAGGTTTAATTACTCGTCTACTAGTGCTTTCGAGTGCAGAGCTCCCAACAATTATTGGGTGGAGCGGAACATAAGCGATACCAGCTCATTCAGCGATTATTGCATGCAGTGCATTGTGCCCAAAAACAGTTTAAATACTCTGCGTATGTCTCACTTCAACTCGCGGAAAGGTATTAGCTCACAAACTTTCCCATTTTCCCCATTTTATGGTAAACGTTTTAGAACATTAGAGGTAAAATGATTAACGTCAGCTGCTAAATGGAGTGAAGTGGCTAACCGCCTGTTCGAGACACACTACTGTACAATTGCAAGGGGGATGCTTCAATAATATTCGTGTGCACGGTTTCTGCATATTCTTAATTCTGTGACTGGACTTTATGTTTACTGATGAGACATTGATTCCCTCAATTATTCGTGTTTTTAACGCAAACACTACGGCTTTGCAATGTCATATGTCGAAATTTCACTGTCAACTCCGTGCCAGAAGTCGTTACGCTCCCCACATTGTAATATTTCTGGCGGAAAGTTTAATATATTGTATCTGGTTTAATGGATGGTCTCTAAAATAGTCACACGAACTTAATTTAGGAAAAGATCGTCCATTTTTAATTCGTCTAGAACAGATATTATTACTAGATGTTGCTCGACACCTAGTGTACTTTTTGCTAGGTTTTTTTTAATCCCGCGAGAACCGTAAATTTTCCCGTGATAAAAAGTATACTATGTCCACTGCTTCGATGTTTGGAGGCTTCGGAGGTGTCTAGTTACCACCCTACCGAAAGAGAGGTGCTTTCAAGTGGTTTAGCGTTCCGTGACGATGCCGGGTAAAAACCAATTAAGGATTTAATAAAACTGTTATCGGCTTTTATTCGTTTTTTTTCCCCCGCGAGAATCGTTAGTTTTATTATATCTAACAAAATCTGCCTTCGGAACCGGTGCCGGAAGTCGGAAGCCTCCCATCAGAAGCCGGAAGCCACGGACATAGTACTATGTCCGTGGCTTCCGACTTGTATACTCTTTTGACAGAGACGTGCTTCCAAGCCTTAAACAGTTCCGATACTATTAATATAACTGCTCCTATACTCCTTACATGTACTTAAGCCCGCTACCAACCTGACCTCATCTTACCATGCAATCATTAACTTTGACTAACTGATATATTCTCCAATTTTAAAATTATAAATGAAAATTTCAATTATTTCAAGCAGGCCTAGTTTATCAACGTCCGTCTGTTTGTAAAACTCTACCACCGGTTCCGAAGGCAGATATTGCCTAAAAAAGCCGACCAGAAACTCATTCAGTCACCAATTTTACAGTTTCAAAATCTATAGAATTTTTCAATCTTGTTAGAGCGGCCTGCTTCCAAGCGGCCTTGTCATTAAGAAATTCATTAATCGTGTAGTAGCCACGATTGATTAAATGTGTTTTAATATATTTTTTAAACTGAGGTAAAAGTAGATCTAGTATAACCTGCGGTATCATGTTATAAAAGCATATACTTATTTCCACGAAGATAAAATTTAGATAAAAATACATGGTCAAAAATATAAATTTAATAAAAACTGAACACAGCTAGAAATTATCAATAATTGCAAATTCCAACATCGCATAATGGAATCAAACTCGGCCATGTCACGCTCCTAAGTGGAACAAATATCACTTCAAAGTAGTTCAAGACAAACAGCGTATGGACATTAATCTGAAATCTAAACAATCTGTATCTTTCTCTAATTCGGGACGCGCGGGAAAATGACGGCCTTGCCAAAGACAACATCTTACTATACATAGCATAGAAACTCATAAAACAAACTGCTTAATAGATTATCTGGATGGAATAGTTAATGGCCTCATTTATTTTCGAAACATCTAAAAATAAACATTGGATGGGTTCACAATTTCAAATTCTAATAAATTAAAAAGAACATAATTTTTGTACTTTGTAGTTGGTTTGCTGCAGAGTAACATATTAAATCAATGCTTTGTTGACAGAACATGAATTGAAATGAGAACTTTCGTTTCTTGCTGTTATTGCTTATACAACGTATAAATTACTTTACAGGCTTTACCTTACATTATATGGTGCCTCTGTGAAACCATAAAGGCTAATGGTTTTTAAGTAAATTAATGCCATAGTTTTTACTTAAAGAAATCGGATACAGCTCTAACGACACATTCAATCAAGTGACTCCTGTCACTTAATTACGTACGCGTCGCGTAGCGTAGGTATTATGTGCGTGTCGGTATTTAATCTTCAATAGGGCTGTCATTAGTAAACACTTGAATGTTTTTAATTAGTTGTATGAAAAACTAAATATGCTTCTTCTTTATTTAATACTAGCGTACCCAGCCCGCTTCGCCGGGCTAGATTTTGATTTATTTTATTTAAACAATAAACTTACATCATTAAATTTTTAATTTTAGTCTCATAATATATTAAATAATTTATTTCTCTTCGTATTCATTCTCTTCTCACCCATGTACACCCAACAATAGAAGATCATCATAGTAAATAAAAGCTGTATTTGACAGTTTGACAGTTCAAAAATAGGAGTGCTCCGATCGTCACCAAACTTTACAGGATTACTCGTCAGGTCAATCCGGAGATTCCCTGAAAGTTTCATTGAAATCGGTCCAGCCGTTTCGGGGCTTATACGGAACATACCCACACACTTTCTCTTTTATATATATATAGATAGATAGATTTTTACAGGGTGCTTCCCTATGAAATATTCGTATGCACCCCGTTGTTCTATTTTTAAAATTGTATCTATGACGCTTGAAGGCTTTGTCCTTAGTGCGTTGCGTTGCTTTTCGTCATCGCAGCGTCGACGCTCCTTTCTTCAATCCTTGTCCATATACGTATTAATGCAACGCAAGTGTGGCTAAAATACGTTGACCAGTTGCGACGACGAAAAGAAACTCGACGACGCTCTCATGAATCTTAAAAATGTTTGTTTTAAGTCAAACTTACCATTTCGATCCGTATATGTATTCTTCTCAACATAGTTTCCGTATCGCGCGTTGCTCAGGTCATCAAGTAGCGTGTCCAATTCCGAAAGGTTCCTTTGACCTGTGGTCCTTCCGTAGCCGGGAGACTGACTGGTATAGCCAGGGGATTGACTCGTGTAGCCGAGAGACTGGTTGTTGTAGCCGGGTGATTGGTTGTTGTAGCCAGGAGACTGACTGTTGTAGCCAGGCGATTGGTTGTTGTAGCCAGGCGACTGACTGGTATAGCCTGGGGAGTGGCCATAATTTGAGGTGTATTTTGCTGGTGCGTTTTTTTCGTGGACTGTTGTTGTGTTCTGGTATGTGGGCTGTGGACAAAAAAAGTACCATAAATGAAGGTCTAACATATTTACAATCCATAGATTTCTATTAATAATAAAGCTAAAGAATTTGTGTTTTCGTTCGTTTATTTAAACGTGCTAACCTCTGAAACGACCAGTAGAATCTTGAAAATCTATTTTGAATTTTTTATCCCAATTCTTAAGAAAGGTTACTTATATAGATTATTTGATAGCAAAATTATATGAAGGCGAAATCGCCAAGAGCCAAAAATATATGTATAAACAAAGCGTGTTTTGTATAATGATCAAATCGTTTAAACGTGTTTATAATTCCTGGCCAAGTGGGGCCGTCTTCGAATCCCTTTTCTAAGTTATGTGCTTTTCAGGTTATGTGCTTTGTGTCAGCATGCCTGAGAGTTCAACATAATGTTCTCAAAGGTGTGAGGAGTCCACCAATCCGCACATGGCCAGCGTGGTGGACTAAGGCCTTAACCCCTTCTTATTGTGGAAAAAGACCCATGCCCTGTAGTTGGCCGGTAATGGGTTGATACGATGATAATGCCATGCCAAGTAAGATACATGCCAAAAACTTTAACGTTACACGTTTAATTCCAGAATGTTCCAGAAAGTTTGGTTGGATGACACAAGCTCTTTATGGCAAACGTTTACATATAGTACACAACTATGATACAACTAAGAACAGGTAACAAGCAGCGACATCTGGAATCTTATGCTGCAAACACTACACATTTACCTACTGGCTTTTATCCAAGACAAGAAGTTCTAGTAATAGCCTTTCTAGCTATGTAAATAATGCCATATGAACTAGATGGCGCCACAAGATAAGGCTGCTAATTGAGTTTATGTTCTGTGGCGTAAGACAAAGAGCATTCATTCATGGTTCTGGACTTAAAGTTTATACAGAAAAAATAATTTAATTGTGCAAACTACGCTGCCGAGTAAGAGATTAACCAATCTAAAACAAAATCGTAGTGCCAATTGATTTATTGATACTCATTTTAGTGTAAACAAAACTAACAATGGGACTGGGATAAACTATATTTTCAAGAATTTTAAATATAAAAAGGTTTTTTTAAATAATTAGAATTAAAAAAAAAACTGTACTTAAAAATTTTCTGCTAATATTGGGTACATTGGAAATTTTAAAGAATCTTGGCGGTGCTGTTCCAAAATTTAAAAAAAGAACACTCAAAAAACCTACACAAATCTTCATTTCGTGGAACGTCGGATACCTTTTTGAATGCTTGCTTATATGTAGTATAAGTATACCACATTTTATTACTAAGAATTGTAGTCACAGTCGTGATTGCATCGAAAGGGTATTCTAAGAAGCTGTGCCTAAGGCTGGGCTATTTTAGATCATTATTTATTGAAGCGTCCATAAGAAAAGAATAATTGACACTCGTCTCGGGCCTTATTAATCAAAGTTGCGTGCGTTCAGCGTGTTATCTCATTTTGACCTAGGAAAACCAGCCCTTCTTTTTTTACGTTATCAGCTTGAACATTGCGATTACTGTTTATATTTCGAATAAAGAGTAACGATTTGTTTTATTCTAAATTCAAAATGATTAACAGAAACATTTTACGTCAAATAATGCAATGCTTCCACAAGAGAAATACGACAGAATTAAGAACATACAAAAACCGAAATTATATATATTAAAAAGAAAGTAATAATATTGCAGCATCAAAAACCCTTCCACAGTGTTTCTCGAAGAGACGGTTAGTCAATACATTCAATTTAGCAGTTGGCATTAATTATTTTAACTCTACAAAAACAAAAACAATGTTCTAAAAGTTTACCATAAAATGGGGAAAATGGGAAAAGTTTGTGAGCTAGCGCGGGTGTGAAGGTGAAATGTGCGCATGAGGTTAGCAATTTTTTTGGACACAATGCACTGCATGCAATAATGGCTGTTTCCTGCAATTTTAGTCTTTATTCAAACAATCTTTATACAGTTCTAGCCTAACATTTTCTTCTTCTATCTGTAATTTTTTAATTATTCTAAATTGGAATGCCTGGTATATTTTTGCTATTTTTGCTACAGATCCGAAAATGGGCAATATGCCTCACATTAAAGGAGCTGACACTGGTTGCACATGGCGGATTTACGGCCATCCCTTTTACCATCGGATATCACATCGGATTTTGGTAGTCATACCATGACTGTAGTGGCCCAAAGTAGTCGAACGTCGCGTTGCAGGAATATCTTGATAGAAATTGCAGAGGAAAAATACAAATGACATTTTGAAATTGTCTCTACCCTTTGATCTACATATCAAAGTATAGTAACTAATTTAGCCACAAGTGTCTTAATCTAGAAATTCTATGTTTACAATAATTAATCACGTACTTGGTTCAATTCGAAATCCGACGTGCTTGTTTTAATAAGCACAATCTTTACTGAAATTATAAATGTGAGTGTGCCAGTTTGTTTGTAAAACATGATTGCACACACATTTAATAATACAGAAAAAGAAACAAAATAAAAGTAAAAAAACTTAACATTAACATTTTGCGTGCAAAGGCGGTCTTATCGCTAAAGTGACCTCTCCCAGATTTTTGTTTGCTACGTAAGTTGGGCTCAACTACTGCACGGGGTATAGTATACATATTCAGCCTTTATTGCATACAGTGCATTATGTCCAAAAACAAAGAAGACGCACCGAGCATGTCTCACTTTACGTCCGCGGAAGTTTATGAGCCAGCTCATAAACTTCCCCATTTCCCTTATTTTATGGTAAACGTTTAGAACATTAGAGGTAAAATAATTCCTGTCAACAAAGTCAAAGTCAAATTCAAAGTCAAATATTCCTTTATTCAAATAGGCACATAGATGGCACTTTTGATGCGTTATTGTATACAAAATGTGTACATAGCAGTGAGTAGTGATGGCGATAACTACAATCGTAAACTTAAAACTTAAGCTACGAGGGTTCCAATCGCGCCCTGGTCTAAGAAGAAGCCCACAACAAACTTAGCCGGGTGTTCTTTTTGTTATCACCATCTCACATTGTCATTAGAAAAAATTTAAGAAGCAACCTGGTTAGAGCAATTGTTTACACCCAAGCTTTTTTATCGTTTACGTAATCCTTTATACTATAATAGGACTTTTCTATAAGCTTTCGCTTAATACAAACTTTGAACTTCTTTAGTGACATCCCCAAGATATCAACCGGTAATTTATTGTAAAATTGTATACAATTTCCTTTAAATGAATTGCTTATTTTGTGTAGTCTAGTGTACTGCACTGCAAGTTTATTTTTGCTTCTAACTTTTAAATTATTGCAGTCACATTTTCTTCTAAATTTTGATATATTTTTGTGACTGCTAAATTAATGAAGTGATTACCTGATTAAGTGATGCCTGTTCGAGATACACTACTAAAATGGAGTGGTTTTTGATGCTTCAATATAAGTAGTGTACACGGATTCCGTATGTTTATAATTCTGTGCCATACCCATATTCTAAAGCATATCTTGGAAAAAGGAAACTTTCCTACGGGACTATAAAATAAACAAAATAATCTCTCTATTCTCCAAAGCTAAGTTTATAAACTCATAAGTTACACCTGTGACAGTTCGACTACAAGCACACTCCTTTATATGAGTTTTTAATTTACTTTCCGTTACATGCGTTTTTAATTTTTTTTAAATGATTCGTTATACATATATGCGTTTTTAATTTAAGGAATTTAATTTATAAAGGAATATTACATGCGGAGAACGGTAAACGGTGATATTGAGGAGTTAAACTATTTAATACACATTGCATAGAAGCAGGCGTTATCTTGCGGAAATCCATGATATATTATGAAAATTAATAAAGCTTAATTTCCTATACTCCGCGATAAGCAGGAGAAAAACAATTATTCATTGTAAAGTCAACATCTGAGGATGACATCTGACGAAACGTGCATAGAGGGTACATTGCCGAAGATCTGTTTGGTGTGGAGTATACGGATTGAAGAAATTACAAATTACACCATACAGATTCACCTACTTTTCGCGGAGTATAGTAAATTAAGCTTAATTTTCATAATATGTTTAATAAACTATGATGACGCTTGATATTTTGCTGGCATCTGGTAATGAGAACTAACAATAGATAATTCTAGACCTCTCTTATTTTTCTACTACCAGTACGCACCAGGTACTCTACCAGGGTTTACATTGAGCAGGTAAATTGCATAAAATGGACAAAAGTTCTACGAGTTATATAGCAATTTTAGGGTAGCCGGTGCTTTTGTGCTTGTATGAAGTGCACGCCACTGCCTACTACTAACACTAATGTCTGTTAATTATTAGAAGCCGATTGAAAACTTGATTTAAATTGATCTATGCTTATTAACAGTGGACGCAAAAAGATAGGTCGTATACTTTATGCATTGAAGACGATATAAGTTTGAACGCTTTTTTTATGAGTCATGGCCCGCCAAACGGACGGCAGATATAAGCATCCTTAGCTAATTTCAGAAAAGTCAACATGCTCCAATTTTCCTTTGACTGTCGATCTTTTACAACATTATTCCTCAGGTAATTCTGAACCTATTGGATGCATACATTTAAAAATGTGAAAAAAAAACATCTAATGGTTTTCTTCTGTACATTTGATGAATTTCTTAGTGACAAGATAGATTGGAAGCAGTGGTGCGCACTTCACATATACACAAAAGCACTGCCTACCCGGGAATATTTATAAAGTTAGTATAGGAGGAGGATTTACCCATTTGATAAAATCTTTCTACTTTGTGCCTACCCCAGTCAAAAACTACCTACTAGATGTTTCAAAAGTGCTTATAAAGTAGGCCTACTTGAAATAAATGTTTTTTTTTAATTATTTAGAGTACATAGTTACCAACCTTGACTGTAAAGTAGTTCAATGTTCAAAGCGATAGAATAAACATACTATGGTGACTGCATAGAGCCAAAGAGGTAAGATTTAGTTATTCTGTTGATAACACACGTTATGAAACGGGGACGGTCATGTGCTAACATAAAGTGATTGTAACAAAGTGAAACACCGTATCAAACTTGTATGCACTATTAAGTAGTAGAATTCTCAAAAAATATCAAAAATGTGCCATCTAGTATGAGACAAAGGTCCATACTACAACGAGACACTTTTGTAATTTTTACTAGCTGATAGACATATGCTGTAGGTGACTTTTATTTAGAACTATTAAACGTTAACAACTTTGTCTTACATGAATTTATCGAAATTTTAACCGTTTACGCAGCGGAAGCTCTCAAAAAAAGGAAAAAAACTCTTAAAATCCCCCCATTTTGAAACATTCTCTATATTCTATGCTCCTATTGATCTTAGCGTGATATAGCCTTCCTAGATAAATGCGCTAACCAACTTTTTATTAAAAATCGACGCTATCCAACACTGATATAATTTTTCACATCGGACCAGTATTTTTAGATATCGGCGCGTTCAACGCGTGAACAAACAAACTCTTCAGCTTTATAATATATTAGTATAATTTTTTTTTGTGTTTTTACCTACACTTAGAGGATTTTTTTTAAATACATATATATTTTTTTTCGAACCGACAGGATTTTAAACTGTCACTCTTTGGCAAGCCAGATAATCGCAGGTTAAAATTTTGTTGGTTTGTAAATTTTTATACGTGCATTTTAAAAATTTACAAAATTTATATTTCCTCCAAGTGTAGGTAAGAAAACTAATATATATTTTTTTAAATGAATATATGTTTGGATTGTTTCAGTTCACAAGAAAACTTCTAAATCTCACGGGAAATTTGAAAGCCTACGCACACGTATCGTAGGTAGTACAAAATACTTACAGATGCGGGCTTAGCGTAATCCGTGGTGATGTTTCTAGAACCATTAATTGAGCCGTAACCAGTCGAGGTGGGTGAACTGAGACTCCCTCCGGGTGAACTCAACCGTCCTGGTGAGCTGCCCCGGCCAAGTGGTGATCCGGTCCGGCCCGGGGAATTCGTCCGGGCACCCGGCGAACTGGTCCTTCCGCCCGGACTGTTCACTCGCCCCGGATTAATCGAGTTCTGGAGGTCTGCTAGCAGAGCATCTGGAATTGATGAAGGAATGTCTTGAGTTATTGATATACATGTTGTTATTTTAAACTTCCGCGTGTCTGTTTGTTTATCTATTGATGTACCTACCTACTACGTTAGTACTTAGTAGGTAGGTACATTAGTTTTTAGTTGACGTCCGGGAGGGACACAACGGTGTTCCTCGGGCGTCCGCGGAGTCCCACATAACCTAGTCCAGGGGTCAGGGGTAGCAGCAATAAAGATTTTCCACCACGGCAAAAAAAAGGTAGGTACATTAGTTATAGTGAACATAATAGGGGATGGTTACTACGCTGGTATTGGGTGATAGCGGGGTAACTACTTCGCTACTTTACATAAACAAACGTAAGAATGACGTAAGCGTTTAACTCGCTATTGATCTGGATATACATTAAAATTTATAATATTGACTGTAATAATTTAAACATTACAAGTAAGAATAAACTTTTAGTGCAATATACTAGGTTACATAAAATTCATAATTCGTTTAAAATAAATTGCATACAGTTCTACAATAAACTACCCATTGAAATCTTTGAGATGTCCCTTAAAAAGTTCAAAGTTTGTATTAAACGTAAGCTTATAGAAAAGTCCTATTATAGTATAAAGGACTACGTAATCGATAAAACAGCTTTGGTGTGGATTATTGCTCTAACCAGGTTGCTCTGCTAATAAATTTAAATGACAATGTGAGATGGTGATAACAAAAAAAAAACACCCGGCTAAGTTTGTTGTGGGCTTCTTCTTTGACCAGGACGCGTGTGGAACCCTGGTAACTTTAGTTTTAAGTTTACGAATATGGTTATCGCCTTCATCTCACTACCGTGTAATTCTCATGTATGCATCAAAAGTTCCACCTACGGGCCTACTTGAACAAAGGTATTTTTGACTTTGACTTTGACTATTAGTACATATGCAAGTTGAGCTTGAGCTTGAGTTAAGTTAATAATAATATTTATTTATTTGCCAAATTGTGGGTACATAAAAAGTTAACATTTAATTAAACAGTCCATTCACAAGCGACTGTCACAGACAGTGTGCTAAAATGTTAAAAAAAAAACAAAAATTATATTACAATTACGAATAAGTTAAGTTTTCATGAGACGCGAAAATTTCAACATAATTTTTTCGTACGTAAGTATTTTAATAAATTTCAAGAGACATATGTTTTATTTACTCAAAAGCAGCACGTAAACTGTTCATGAACCCGTTCTATATTAAAATAGTCTATAACAGTGTAATGCTGGACTAAAAGCCTTTCCTAAAAGAAGTAAAAGGTTCATGAAGTATTCAATGTAAATTCTGGTAACTAATGTATGTTAATCAATTTCAACAGACATCTGTTTTATTTACTGAACAGCACGGCTAGCATGGGCACGAGACAAATATCTCCCCGGAGAACATGGAATAGGAGAAGTTTTCACCCGTTTTTATTACCCATATATTATTTGGGTATTATATTCACTTCTGCGCCAATACTCTAAGCGTAAATAAAGCTGTGGAAGAATATACATTTTTATCCTTTCCCAGGGGAGACAATTGTCCTATGCCCGTGCCGTGCTGCAGAACATAAACTTCTCACCAACTCTTTGTCTTTTCATAGTTTAAATATTTACTCGTACATTATAAAACGAGTGGTATAGGTCATTAAGCTGTGATGTCATGTTAGTTAAAATAAATCGACGGTCTTCTAATTGGTTCCAATAAACACGCGACGCATCCACAATTTAAGTTGGTCGTTTATAAAATTTATAGTGCATTTAAGCGGTGACAGCCTAGAGGTAGGACTTCGGCTTCAATTCCGGGGGGGGCTCGAGTTCAAACCCGACACGGACTACGAAGTTATGTGCGTTTAAGCAATTAATTTTCACTAACGGTGTAGGATAACGTCGGAAGGAAACCTGCATGAGAGTATATCATAATGTCCTGTGGCGTGTGACGTCCACCAATCCGCATTTGGCCAGCATGGTGGGCTTAAGCCTACACACTTCTTAATGAGTTAAAAGGTTGATATTATAGTGCAGTAGCGGGTTTTTCGCGACTTATTTCCTTCCTTATGAGTCCGTATTTATTTCCTTCCACTACAAGTGGCTGACTCTCAAGACCTTGACTGAAATCTGATCTGGTAGTTATAATGCGATCTAAGGCAGGTTTGATGATATATAAAACCCATACAAGACAAAGGCTTGCCGCTTAGCGATTTAGCGATGGTAGCGGTCTAACCTTTTTTTTTTCACGTGGGGAAATCCTCATGGATACCACCGCGCCGAGGCACGATGATTATGTCGGACACGTACTGACTAAAACCCCACGGTGTTCCTACAAGCCGCCTGGGGCTGGGCCACGGGAACGCTTTCGCACACATCCGCGAGTAGCGGACTAACCTAACCTAACCTAACAGGTTAGCCCGCTGCCATCTTAGACTGCATCATTATTTACCATCAGGTGTGATTGCAGTCAACGGCTAACTTGTAGTGGAATAAACAAAAAAAAAACAATTTATTTTTCAAGTTTAAGATTTATGAGATACTTCGGCTGCTCTTTTGGGTTTTAGGTTACCACCAATCGCAGTTAGGGCTGATTTTTAAGTGGAATAAATAAAATAGTATATCTAGTAGTAAAAGGTATATAGTCTTGATATTCCTTCGCACATTTTTATACAACATCATTCAACTTTTATATCCCGACAAAGATCAACAAAAGTATCAACCAAGGTAAATATTGCAAGAGACCTTTGTGCCAACAACAATATAATCTTAAGTTTTAACGAGCGCTTATGGGGCACAAGGTAAACTTATTATTGAATTTCAGATAAATGTTTCTTGTTTACAAGCCTAGTGAGTGAACAGTCCGTTAAATTTTCTTCATATATTATTTGTTGAGCAGTTCTCTGGCTCAGCAGTTCTGGAGTCCCTAGGTGCTTTTACGATTTGAATAAGGAACATCGCGCACGGCGTATCTGAATAAAAACTGTTCATTCTTCTTCATCCCTCTATTGCTTTCTCGCTCCAACGTATGAGGTGTCCCTGTCTCTCACCAGAGCGTGTGATGCGCGAACCATAGAGAGAGATTGTAAAAAAAATCCCTCAAAAACTTAGTTTAATTGGCTCGCAAGGTGTGAATACTAGAGTATTCAACTCAGGGTTGAAGCTGCCTTCGTCTTCAGCACCCCTAAAACGCTCGCTACACTCAGGATGAAACACCATCACTATGCTCGGGATTTACTCTAGAATCCATCGTTTGCTTGGTATTTATCTCGGCAACCGTAACGTAAGACTTTGCCCCCCTTGTTGAACAATCTACTATTGTCTGCTGCCTATGCCAGCCGTGTTTGGAAGTAGCGGTGTGACCTTCGCTGTAGGCGCCAGGCGCCTGTGTGGATCTCAACGCCAGTGCACGCGCATATCCGATTTAATAAAATACATTCATTCGCCAGTTATAAAGTACTATATGGAACTGTAATATTATGACGGCTATATGTGCTCGCCGAGGCTCTGAGGAAAGGTAAAGGCAACATTCGGGTCTTCAAAGACACCGGACGCAATCCAGTGATTTCCGGAAATGCAATCGAAATTACGGCTTTTGCAAAAAATTAAAGGTTTTTTTTCAAAAACTTCTCAGTTACCCCGGAGGTATGAAATGGTATTGTCTAACTCCATATCTCGAAGCACACGTTAAGCTATCAGACTCTTATATTAATATGTACCATAATTATCGCACTAACAAAAATATTGTTAATATCAGTCAAAAACATAAACTTTGTGGCGTTCCAAATGACCTCTTGCCCTTAAAAACTTTTAACGATTCCACTATTTTAGTTTCTTGTAAAATACCTCTCCTGTCCCTTTATTAAAAAAAAACTCTAAAACTCAAAACACTAAAACAAACGAAGCTTTTTATCATTTTCCCAAATTCGCCTGATTTGCATAACGAAAAAGCTCCTAGCCGGCCTTCAAGTAATGGTGATCAAAAACCAGTTTTATTTCGGGAGAGGTCAACGGTCTCATAACATCCTTACAATACAGTTAGCAACAAGAAAATCTTTCGAACTTATTTACGACAAACAACTTAAACAAAAAGAGCAAACCACTTACGACTGTATAGTAATTTAAAATAAGTATATTGCTTCTCGAAGAGTCGTCATAATATAATTAAATATCAAAACTGATATTTAATTCCTTTCCAAACATTATAAAGGGACAAAGCAAGTTAGATGACACCTATAATCCTAATGTCACGATAATCCATGTATCTAAACCTAAGCAGGTTAAAAAAAAATCTTATCTTGTTCATCGTGTACATACGTAATGTAATGCCTTCGTTATCTTATCGGTCAAACGTTTTATAGGAGCGTTGTTTCGGAGGTACAACAGAGAGCTGTACATGGGATACTTAAATTTTTATGGCTCTCGTCACTTAAAATATCAACGATCTTCTTTACGCAATGTATATGTAGGTCTATCACACAAACGAGGCTATAAAAAAAACTATTTCACATCAAAAACATTCCGTATCTGATTTGTAGAGTCGGCAAAGAAATAGTAAAGCATTGTATTAGTGCAGCACACACAGTGGCGTGCATAGAGGGTATGCACAGGGTATGCAGATGATATAAAATGAAGAAAATCTCCAGTACGAGTTATAAAAAATTAATATTAGGCTTTTTATAACTCTTACAGAGCCTATCCTTAAGTTTTCTATAACTCGTACAAGAGATTTTATTCATTTTATATCATCTGCATACCCTGTGCATACCCTCTATGCACGCCACTGAGCACACATGTAAACAGAAGTGGTTTTTTTTATCACAATTTCTGTTATATAAACAATAAAAATAAAGTACAGTAAAAAATTAGGCAACGTACTCGTATATTCAAAGTTCCCTCTAAAGATAATAATCTGATTGTCAAAGAAATTACCTGTTGTTTGAAATATCCTTATTTAAACTATCGTTTAAATGGAGATAACAGCTTATATATACGAGTTTAAACGCAAGAAGCGGTGACAACTCAGTGGATAGGACTTCGACTTCAATTTCGGGAGGCCGAGTTCGAATCCCAGCTCGCAACTCTAACTACTAACTTTTATAACTTGCTTCAACAGTGAAGGAAAACATCGTCAGCAAACCTGCAAACCTGCATACCAGAGAGTTATCCATAATGTTCTCAAAGGTGTATGAAGTGTATATTATTTACTTTTTATCTATTTGTGCACACTAGTTTATGTATTAGCATGTAGTTATTTGTAGGTATGTATTTTAATATTTGTACCACCAGCAGTCTATTCTCCTCTTCTTTTTTTTCCTAATTCTAAGGTTGCCTCGCAAAGATCGCTATTAGGCGATAAGGCCGCCTTTTGTATTACTACTTCTTTCGCTGTTTCTGTTTTTGTTATATTTTAAATGTTGTGGTATACAAATAAAGAGTTTAATAATAATTAATAATAAGTGTGAAGAGATATATCTTCACTGGGGCAGCGTAGTGGACTATAGCCTTAAACCCCTCTCATTGTAAGAGGTTGATATGATGATGATAAGTTCCAATTGAATGATTGCAATCGAAATGAATCATACAAGTATCTTTGGTTTTACTTAATTTACGAGACGCGTTTTGCTCAACCGATGGACGAAAAATGCTGGACAAAGAGCTATTGCCTTTATGCGCTTAATATTTGTTGATGCTTTTTTCATTCGTTTTCGCCATGGATAGTTTTTTATATAAGCAAATAATGCCTTAAATGAGGCACACGTTTTATAATGCAATTGCTCTAATTCTAGTTTGTAAGCCGCATTAGTTTAATCTTCCATTGTATTGTCTCTCTTGCATCTAAGCCGCAAGTCTATAATCAGTCTTTGTTAATTTATGTCAAATTAGTGTAATTAAATCACCCAAAATCAGATATGATATGGCACGTACTTATGTGCAATAACTCCTTGTTTTCTCATCCGTTAATCTATTCAAAGTAATAGTCATACGATACCTAATCCTTCAACTGCCTCGAACACATCAGCATAATCGGTATGAGGCTCCACATTTGAATGAGTCTTCAATATCTTCCCGTAGACATCGTCATTCACTGAATAATGCGCTTTCGACATTTCGGAATTAAGTCACTAGATTCCGTCAATAAAAACTTCTCAAAGATCACCAATACACAAACTGCTTCTTGGAACTAAATAATCTAATTTCTCGATTATCCGGCCACTTTTACGACCACGAAACACAAACTGGTTGCAAAAAATTCGCGGTCTTAAAAATTAAAAAAGAAAAATAAAGTTACATAAAAAGGGCGGCAGAAAAGATTCTAAATTTAAATATCTCAGCCCTCTAGACAGTTAAAGGCGCGGGCGGCTCTCTTATGGACTAATGCAGTACTGATTCACCTCAAGCGCAGAACACAAAAATCGCGCACAACCTAACACATTGTTCACATAAACATTTGGGATTCCGCGGTTTTTTTTTTAAATATAAACATCTACTGTAACGTTTTAGGCCTATTTCATCACTGTTTACAATGATAGACGTTTATTGAAGCTATAAATGTTATCTCGAGAACAAGAATGTAGTTTCATTGGCATGAGGCATCTAAATACTTGTAACTGGTATAAGTAACTTCTATTTACGAATTTCCATTTGAAATAAGCCACGAAGTTTCTCAACTTATGTACTTTATACATATTAACAAAAAAATAAATGTAGGCCAATCAACTGGAATAAAGGCAGTGAACCTACCCTCTGAGTCCTAGGCTGTAGGTTGATGAACAGGAATGTTTTTAGTGTCTGGGTGTCAAAAAAACATTCATCATTTATCTTAGTATCCATAACACAAGTTACGCTCACTGTAGGGCTAGATGGCGATGGTGGTATATTCGAATTTATTTTTATTGATATATTTATTTTATCTACTTTCAGCGCTTGATACGCTTGAAGGTGCAAGTTAATGAATGGACGAGCTGACGCCACATCGCCACACGTTGATAATGAGAAGGCGTCATAGGATGACGCGCGCTTTACGGAATTTGTCTCGACTGCTCTCACGGACCTCGCTTTGCGACAATATTAGTATGTTTGTCGAGTATCGATTGGTAAAAGACCAAAAATATGCTAAATGTTTCTACGTCCAAGGATGTTGCAGAACTGAATGCACAAGTACATTTGCCGTCTAATTCTAAAACCGTATTGATTTCTGCAGGCTTATAACAAGATTTGCTCGCGTTGGGCATCTTCACGAAGTCCTTTCACTGTAAAAACCCATGGCACAACTTCTCACTATGCACCCTGTACAGCTACCAGAAGACCACCAGCAGCCCACTTGGAATATACCTAATAATGGGAATACCAAAGAAAGAACTGCCTTACATCGGCGCGTGGCCGGAATTTCGCTTGATCGCTGGCTCGATCAACATACGTTTCTTGACTGACGAAGGGCTAAGCGGTGTACCACCACCTGAGCCAAGAATGGAGGTAGACGAGTAATGTGGAAAACGGGAAACGACACCAGACTAACACAATACTGTTCCAGAGAAATGACAGCAGTTGTAATGAAGAGTTGACTCCATCAAGGCATGAGCTTGACACCAAAACCCCTGGTGCTAGCTTCACTGTACATGCCAATAGAGCAACAAATACCACCAAAAGATCTAACAGACCTCATAACACACTGCGAGGAGAACGACAAGGATCTTACCATATCAGTTGACATCAATGCCCACCTATGGGGTAGTACGACAACCAACAAAAGAGGTGAGCAACTGGTCTTCTACCAACTAACAACTAACCTAACTATACTAAACAAGGGCACAGAACCAACGTTCATGTCCAGTAGATACCAAACCTTCATAGACTGCCGTCCTAAAGCTAAAGTGTCTTTAACTACAGAAACCAAGTTTCGAGATATGATCGAAAATGCGCGAAAATATAAAAAAACGATGTCATTTGATAACTAATAAATACAATCAAAACTTTAAACTAGGAAAATGTAGATCTAACAGAGCACTTTCGGAATATTCTAGGTTATAAAAGTAGAATATAGGTAATATTTGGAAGTTTCTAGGGTAAAAATAGCAGCAATTTTTAGTCCAGGATTTTTTTTGATAACGGCTAGTATGTACATAACTTAAATATCGTTAGGTTACCCTATAAGACGTTTTTAGCTTGGATTGCATTTAATTATTTTAGATTTTTACGAAACCTTAAAAATAATATAAAAATCTAAACTTAAATGACTATAAAGACTTTAACATATTATAAAAATTAAGCTTAATTTGCCCGCGAACAGCAGGAGAATCTGTATGGTGTAATTTATAATTTCTTCAATCCGTATACTCCAC
This sequence comes from Pararge aegeria, assembly GCF_905163445.1. Classification (NCBI taxonomy): domain Eukaryota; kingdom Metazoa; phylum Arthropoda; class Insecta; order Lepidoptera; family Nymphalidae; genus Pararge; species Pararge aegeria. Next base: position 17,303,415 of record NC_053185.1, on the reverse strand, counting down.
ACCAAACAGATCCTCGGCAATGTACCCTCTACGCATGTTTCGTTCCGAAACCGGAGCATCCTCAGGAGATGTTGACTTTACAATGAATAATTATTCATTGTAAAGTATTACTTTATTACTTAACAATTATTCATTGTAAAGTCAACATCTCCTGAGGATGCTCCGGTTTCTCAAGACTCCGGACTGTCACAACGCCTTGGAAACTCGCTGCCTCTAGCGACATCACGTGTGTAAGGTGGGTCAAGGAGCATGACGGGAGCCCAGGCAACGAAGCAGCAGACTCACTAGCTCGCCAAGCCACAACACTGAAGGTAGTAGGGCCAGAACCGATAGTACCTATTCAATTCAGCGAGGACAAAACAATGGTTTATAGGCTATTGATTTATTGAAGCAAGAAAAACTGAAATTTTGGTCTTAAACAATTCTTCTTCTTGTAGTGCCATGCCTTATCAGAGGTTGGTCACCATTAGGGCTAACTGTATTTTATCAACTGTTGCTCTTAATAGTGCCTTTATAGACATATTAAACCACTGTCTTTTAGACCCCTTCTAGCCAGGAAGTTCATCTTCAGCCAGGCCTTGATTATTTCCACGAAAAATGAGTTGGACGAGGATGGACATCAGATATTCAAGCTAATCAAGGCGCCCAAAGAACAAATATGTAGTAGCATTTTGGGTTCGATGTCACCAAAGATCAAACAATCGAATGTTATCTTCAACGAACATAAATATCCTAATGAATATTCATTCATAGAAATGAATACAATCTTATTGCTGAGCACTGTAAGGAGAAACCATATTCATACGGCAACGTAGTGACACATGTGAAATTATATAGCTCACATGGCTCTATAAATATCGTAAGACGGCGATGGCGCCTGCTAGTTAATAGAGAGCAAAATCACGACACTGGGTAAACACTGTGATTTTAGTTAAGGCTATAGTCACTTGTAATCGATTGTTATAAAGAAGTTCTTAAGGCGTTGCAACTACAATTATTTAAGAACCTTTATTTACTCAGTCTTTCACTGCACTGCCTCTTTTTTCATTTCTCTTTAGAGCCGTTCGATGTTGACACTGGTTAGTCCACCTATCGGCCAATCGCCAGTTTAGTTTCAGTGAGAGTGAAAAGAAAGCGATGACTATTGTTTCTACTCAAATATATAACATGCAGTGTTAAAGTTATAAATATTTCTTAATGTTCATTAAATGTTCCATCGCTCTTTGGCAGACTGGCATTACTTTAAGGTGTGGTTGATGTGGGTCCCGGTTTGAACACCACAAGCCAAGCACGGGTGTAAGCAGTTATCCATAGCAAGTTTCTTAAGTCTCAAAGGTAACCGACACTTAAATACAACTGAAATAATAGTAACGAGTTATACAAAATTATGTAGCTCAAACACAAGAGGGGTCTAAAGGGCATTCCGGGTACCGAGGCAAAGGAACCGTGAAACTCGTCAGGGTCGTGCGATTTGTGAAATAATAGGCGTCATTGTTTTATTTTCAGAGTGCCGCCAGAGAAAATACAGCGTCGCATGAATGGTTAGCGTAAAAAAATCTGCTAGTGCATTTATATGTTTAGGCTCCGGAAAACGAATGGTAAAGACTCCTTGATAGGATATGTGTAGTAACTAAGTTTAAGCAACATTTTCATCTTCGTCGTCCTCGGTAACTACATAGTGATCATTTTCAATTAAAAACTAATTTCTAACTTCATCTTCACTAAAAAGAACAGAACTTGAAAAGACCTGGAAAAATCTGTGTTTGACATGGCCTTTCACGCCTTATGGAAAGCAATAATTAGGTATCTACTGTCGAGAAGAAGTATATGCACTTTTACCTTAAAGTAATGCGGGGAAAATAAAATGAGAGACAGTATATGTTTGGAGTATGGACAATGCAAACATTGTCCACGTTAGGTATATAAATTTAACAAATACACAGGGTCTATTTAAAGTACTACAGAGACAATGAGACAAGAGGCGTAAAAACAAAACAGTCGAATAGCGGAAGATATTGAATATGTTAAGTTTATTAGTGACAATGCAGTGCAGTCAAACCGAACCGTTTCGCAGCACGATATCAAACCGCAAGGTTATCTGCAAGCTGACACTGCCTCCGTGATATAACGTAGTGCATTATTTCACTTAGAAATTGGCCAAGAAATTACTAGAAACATTAACAATTTTCCCAATTCATTGATTGTATTCGATGTACCTACTATAAAGATCTCTTACAAACACCGAATATATTTTTTTTTTATTTTGTAGATGTGTTTGCATACGAAACATCGAACGAAAGAAACCTTGAAGAACTTGGTGTCAAACAAAATAAAAAAAAAACACTTTTCATCTTTTTCATTGTTTTAAGTTAAGATGATAAGATGATGATCAACTTAAAACCAAATGCATCGATAGAATCAAACACGTCGGAAAGAATAAAAAAAACGCGTGTGTACTTATGTACACGCGTTAGAAGTTATACTTCTTTGGCGTAACAAGATAAAAATCTTTTTAAAAATTTCTCTTCTTTCGCCTTATTCTACGTTTGTAGAAAAAACGACACAAGCAATAGAAAAAGAAGGTATTGTTTGAATTATGTCAAACTGTCAAACCTTTCATAGAAAAACTAAAATGTTGACTTTAGCTAACTTCATGGTGTTGCATGTTGGTTTTTTGTGACGGTGTGCGCGCGCATCGTGAAAATTTACTTTCACCATTTTCCCCTAACGCGCCCAAAGTAGTATAACTTTAAAAAAGTGCCTTGATTGATAAAATGATTAATTTTAATAAGAAACCATTTAAACGTTCTAGAAGTTTAACTTCTAAAACTTAAAACGATACTTACTGGACTTGGGGCCAAATAATATTCGGGGCTTATTTACTATTAAATTTGATATTCTTATTTTTGATTTCCTTTGATTAAGTCTCATTTAAAAGGCAAGTTGATGTACGGAATTGTCACAATGCTTTCTCATTATGCCATTGCATCGTCACAGATGTCCTACATTTCGAATAACCGAGCAGCAGTTACATAAAGAGTACCGAAGTGTCCAGATGCCATTAATGGGTGTAATGCATACACATCTTGCAGATAATGTTTTGTATAATGTCTAGAAAAATATGTGTTGACATTACAAACTCAGTATTACATCAGTAATTGATAGTAATGAGATAAAACCTACAATCATGGGCATGTATTATATCTGATAAATAGCGGAAGATACCTACTTTAAAATTAATTTACTTCGCATATGTAGTGAATTTCATGTCCTGTTTGTGTTTAAAGTAATTAATAGGTAGGTATGCTAAGGGAAAGATCAGCTTGAATTGATTATGCTATCTTATTAAGAAACAACTTATTCAAATTCAAAGTAGAAACACTTAAAATTCATTCCTGTGATGGAAAAGAATTTTAGGATGATGAAATAATGACAGTTTATAACTGTAAAACCAAAATTAATTAATTTATTTATTTATTTATTTGGCAACGCACCCCGTGAAGACGTTACAGTTGCGTTATTAAAATAATTTAACAATAAGTAATAATTACAAAAAATATAATAAAATTAAAACATAAAAATAAGCTTCAATTCAATAAATTTTTGAACCAAAAATTCAATAATAATAAAAACATTCAAATATATAATTAGATCACCTACTCTCTAATAACATTTTAATTTGTTTTTATAATAAAATTGAACGCTATTTTCAAAAAAAGAAGTTATTATTATTATTTATCGCACATGTTAGACTGGATAGAGGTGTTCCATCAATTCAAACTTTAAAGGAGTTGAAATATTTAAAGATTCACGTAGGAGCTGCATTAAACAATTGCTAACTACAACTGGCCAGCCTTTAAACATGTTTGTATACAGATTATTATATGACCACTATGTCATTTATTCTATGAAATTGTCGTTCCTATGATAATGACTACTTTGAGCAGATTTGTGTACTGATATCACAAATGTTTTATACTAACTTATAATAAAACATGTGAATGTGGTCTTATATACTTGTCCATATAGTGTTTATTTGAGAAGAGCTGGAGATAAAAAACAAACGATTGCATATCACCTGCTAATTCTGCAAAAGGTTTGCATTAACAGTAAAGTATTATTTGCGATTACGCAGTTTACTTACAGAATGGCCTCCCAAACGCTCCAGTAACACGTAACCGATATAGAACAAGGTCGTTTAATAAAAGCTACTTGACTCATACCAGGTTATACCGCCTGTTCTGTACACTTACCTAGATATGAACTGAAATCGCTGAAATATCGACGCCAATCCGTTGCATCAAGATCGGAGTTCGGCTTCGGTCCACTGGGTGCACGTTCTACACTGTATTTACGTTCCAACACGGGGGAAAACGAGACAGATTTGGGGGATGCGGAGCGCGTGCGCACGGACGCCATCCCTCACGTGTGGGGGTATAAAAGGCGGAGTAAATCAATTTTTCCTGCAGTCGTGGTCCGACTGCTGCTTGAACTAGACTGGTTATTTTGGTGTGTGAGACGCAGGGTTATCGCAGGCGCGGGCGATGCCGGATGATAGCACGGTCGCACTACTCAGCTGGCGACGACATTACGCGACGTTCTATTCCCGTCAGATTGATGCTTTCGACGCTATATTTCATAACGTAAGGGACCGGCATCACGAATGTGTTTATGGATTTTCGCAACAACTTAATTAGGTACTTGCGTTTACTTGTGGTATAATGTGCGAATTGTTTATTGCTGGGCTAAGTTCCTATGCTGATATTCCTACGTTAATGTGAGTAAAGCTCAGTTTCTAGGATACGATTCTTGAGATATACCTACAATGGTTTACCTAGGTGGTTTCACACCGAGGTGGCGAGGCGTGCGTGGTTATATATGAGCGTTAAAAGCTAGAAATTTGTATTACAATATGTAAATTTACAAACCGCCCATTTTTGGTGTGAAAATTCTGGGTGTATTTGAAAGGTTAGAGCATAAGGTTGTCTATGTAAGTATACTCTAAGCTATATCATAATCTGTACCTGTACAGTTCGTAATACTTTCCTTTCATATTGCTTATTTGATCAGACCTATAGAGTTCAATTTATATTTCACAAAACAACAACATCATTTGACGGTTCTTGAAAGCTGCCAATCACTGAAAGTGGAACCGGGAGGCTGTATGGTTTTGAATGTCATAATACAAATTATATGTAATTATTATAAAGGCACGGGACCAGAGTTAAATATGAAGGGCTCACGCTTGTTCCCACACCTGTAATTTACGTTAGCTGATTACACAACAGTGGAGACTATTTCGGCGAGTGGTGGGCGAACTGGCGCCCTAAAAACTCAGCGGAAATTGTCGTTAGTCAAAAAGTAAGTATACATTATTTTGTTCGAAAGATAATTACATTTTTTTTCAGTCGACCTCCCTGGTGCTATGAGTGAGGCGCGATTTGGAATTCATATTTCGACTATCTCCTTGTTGCTGTGCTCTTATAAATAAGTGAGAGGCGATTCAGCGAGAAGATATGGCATGAGGGGTAAAGTCTTTGACTGGTTGTCAAGTTATTTGTGCAACAGAAAACAATGCACAGAAGTCACAAAATTACTAAACTTTGAAAAACGTACCTTTAGATCATCCTGGAGGATTATCAATAGTGGTGTTCCGCAAGGAAGTATATTAGGTCCGTTGCTCTTTTTGTTATATATAAATGACATAACAAGCATTATATCTCACAATTGTATATTATTCGCTGACGATACAACTATTACAATTAAGGGCAAAGACGAAACTGACTTTGAAAATGACATTAATAATTCAATTTATAATATAATTCAATGGTTAGATGAAAATAATTTAAATATTAATATTGACAAAACCAAATTTATTCAATTTGAAACAACTAATTCATATCAGCCGTTACTAAACATACATTATGAATGCCAATAGAAAACGTAGAAACTATAAAATTCTTAGGTATAACAATAGATAAAAAACTTAATTGGAAATCTCACATAGACACTACTTGCAAAAAAATTAACAAATTTGTATTCGCTTTACGAAGAATAAGTCAGATTTCCTCCATACAGGCTTCCTTGAGTGCCTACCATGGGTATGTGTCACCTATCCTTAATTATGGTCTTATTTTGTGGGGTAACTCACCAGATTTCGAGAGAGCATTCAGAGCTCAAAAAAAATGTGTCAGGGCAATAACTGGGGCACATTTTTTGGATAGTGCAAAACCAATCTTTAAAAGACTTAATATTTTACCCTTACCCTGCATGTATATTAAGGAAATGTGCCTATTTGTAAAAAAGTATGGACATTACTTTATAACTAAAAAAGTACAGCAGGCGAAGGATTGTAGGCGCATAAATTAGTATGGCCCAAAGTAAACCTCACTTTATATAAAAGAAATGTTTATTGTATGGCAATAACAATTTATAACAAATTACCAAATACTTTAATTGACATACCTCTGCCTAAATTTAAGATTAAAATTATTGAATGGCTTATGCTTCATCAATTTTATTCAGTAGACGAATATCTAAAATCAAAGGCTTAAATTATTGTATTTCTAGGTTTATATTTTGGTTTACTTTACATTATTTAATTTTAAGTTGACATTGTAATTTAATTTCATAATTTTTGATACCTTAATATTCTGACATTTTGTATAAATTGGAAAAATAATTTTATAATTAAGGTGTTATTATAATTTGCATGCCATAGAATGGCAGATTGTAGCACGTAACTTGTATGTTTTAGTATAAGATCAAATTTGTTAACCTGCAATCACGCAAATAAAGATTTGAATTTGAATTTGAATTTGATTTGGAATTCATATTTCGAAATTGTCGTTAGTCAAAAAGTACGTTTATACATAATTTTTTCTAAGGATACTTTAAATTATTTTATCGACGATCTCCCTGGTGCTGTGCTCTTATAAGTGAGAGGCGATTTGGAATTCATATTTCGAAATTGTCGTTAGTCAAAAAGTAAGTATACATTATTTTTCTTCAAAAGCGAATTACATTTTTTTTTTCGACGACCTCCCTGGTGTTGTGCTCTAATGAGTGAGAGGCGATTTGGAATTCATATTTCCTGTATTTCTCTGGTACGGTGGGAGGCTCAAGCCGTAGATAACCCCACCGAATCGGCAGAGCCCCATTCCGAGAAACGCCAACAAGTCCGCGTAACGCTGTTAAAATCATGAGGATTTCCATAACACAAGCTACGCTTACTTTGGGGTTAGATGGCGATGTGTGTATTGTAGTAGTATATTTATTTATTATTGTTTTTTTTTCAAATAGTAATAATCGATGGACCAAGCAGATGGCTCATACTTATACTTGGAAAACCATCATCTAGGTACTCGTATAAACAGAGCAACACTTCTCAGGGCATGCAAGAAGCACGTCCTGCAACATGCCGCCCAGTTTCCATCAATTCGAGGCATCGGTGGTTAGCCCAGACCGGAACACAACATTGTAACAATGCTGCTTGGCGGCAGAAATAAGCTTTGCGATAGTACTTCCTTGGACGAGCTCTGTCACAAAAACTACTACTACTACTATTAACTACTATTATTAACCTATTGACGGCTCATTATACGCCACAGGTCTCCTCTCAGAATGGCTCCTCCCAAAAGGGTTGGATCGTAGTCCACCACGCTAGCCAAGTCAATTCTCAATTTCATATTTTAGGAATATATAGGTTCTATTTTCAAACATGGAACGATTTACATGGAGACATCAAATAATGCTTTGTCTTTGACAAAACAGGGTTTGAAGAATCTGTCTTTGTTCACACAACTAATGTAGGTTCGCTTAGTTGAAAAACATTAATAAAATCTATTATAGTACAAAACGTGTGTATTGTAGGCGTCGTCCGAGTGGGCAGCACTATAGCATATTATGTACTTCCAAGGCCAAGAACAGAAAAATCTTATAGAACAAATAAATTATGTTAGAGTATGATTTTGAAACATGGGCTGTATGCACAGCTCTGCGGTGAAAGCCTAGTGGATCGGACGCCGAAGCCGAAGGCTTTAATTTTCCTTTCGGGAGGATCGAGTCCGATCCTCGGCACAAAACTTTTCGGAGTTATGTAATTTAGGCAATCTAAATGTTACTTGCTGTAACGGTTAAGGAAAACATCGTAAGGAAACCTGCAAGATTGATAGTTCTACATAGTCGTTTTCAAAGTCGTATGGAGACTACCAAAATGCCCATGGCCAGCGCGATCGGCTACGGCCTAAACAGTTCTCAGTTTTTAGGTGCTCTGGTCTGACCCTCTGGTCTCCCCTGTCCATTGTCAGGTAGGGTGTGAACTGTTAAGCCTTTACCTAACCATGGCAGAAAATTGCATTCCTTATGTTAAGAGAAAAGATTTCGTGCGAGGTGTTAGGCAGTCCGTAGTATAAACTCTGGACCTTTGTAATTAAATAATTATTAATGAATTTCAACAGTTGTTGGCCGCAAAAATCACGCGAGAAACGTTAGTATTCCTGGGATAAGACTTATCCTATGAAAATACCCAAATGCTTTCATAAAAAGTTTTCGAAGTCCATCTCCAGAAAATTCTCCAAAAAAATGTGCTAAATTTTATCAAAATTAATGCAGTTGTCGAGCTTAGGTTATAAACAAACACTCTCCCATTTATTCATACTATGATATAAATATGGATAAACAAAACGTTTTAATTAGTGTGATAGTTATGCTAGGAATACTCTAGCAAAATGAATTAATTAGTCAGCTGACAAAATTTGTTTCTAAACATTATGAAGTGTAAATTATGCTTTTTATGTATTGATGCTGTCCGTGGGGATCTACGTCAAGTTTCACACCGTAACGAGAAGGTTACGGCGGCGTATAAACAAACATACGAGCGTAGCCTATTAATAAATGATAAGCAATGCAATAGACAACTGTCAAGTATGATATTTGTGTGAGTATGTAAACATGTAACTGATAGTAATTGCATCAAATAGTGCAGTATTTTAAACGTCTATTTTTCAAGTTATATTTCTTTTAGCGCGTTAGGGAAAAATGGTGAGAGTAAATTTTTACGAAGCGCGCGCACAACGTCACCAAAAACCGACACCGAAGTTAGCTAATAGCTATAATGAACATTTTAGTTTTTCTAAAAAAGGTTTGACACTTGATTTTCAATAATTCAAACAATACCTTTTTTCAATTGTTAGTGTCGTTTTTTCTACAAACGTAGAATAAGGCGAAAGATAAAATCATTGAAAAGATTTTTATCTTGTTACGCCAAAGTATAACTTCTAACGCGTGTATATAAGTACACACACGTTTTTTTTTACTGTTTATTTGCGGTGATAGGCTAGTTAATATTCCGGCCTCCCCCCTTAGGGCCGAGTTTGCTCCCCGGCACGCAACTCTAGCTATTTCGTTTTGAATTCAACAAATTAAATATCACTGGCAGTAACGGTGAAGGAGAGCATTTTTCAGAAACCTGCATGCTTGAGAGTTCTCCACTATGTGGAGACACATATCTACACTAGCGTGGACTAAGGCCTAAACCAGTCTTATTCTAAGAGGTGACCCGTGCCCTGGGCCGGTAATGGATTAATAATAATGATCATGATGTAATTTTCAGGGACCTGGCGTTTACGATTTTAATGAGTGTGATGAGATCAATTGGAAAACAAAAATTGTCCTAAATTCCTCATTCTTACTAATATGAAAAAGCTGAAGAGCCAGTAAGCCCTAATCTTAGGAATTAGCAGTCTAGTAAAATGATATCTTTGGTGTGGTTTTAGTTCCTAGTTACCACTCTTCTAACCAAGGCTTGCCGGAACCGATTTAGCGTTTCGATACGATGCTGCGTAGAACTGGTTTTGAATTATGTCTGCCACACCCCTAAAGGATTAGCCCACTACCGCTTTTGAGTTCATCATCAACTAACACCTGGATAATTTCTATGATCTTTATTTTATTTCTTTCATTAGATATACCAACGATAGACAGTATTTTTTTTTTTTAGTCGCTATAAGACTGATTTGTAAGGCATATACTAATTTCGGCATTGATGGTAGGAGAGCCGTAGCTTAATTGGAGGAAGCGCTCAGGCCGCGATTGCCAGAGAGTCACAGGTTCAAATCCTGTCGGTTCCGAAATTTTTTATATGCCTTCTAAATTTATAAATAGATACACTGTATTATAATTAATAATTTTAAATTATAGTTTATAGTCCGAGTACGTACAGTTATCACTAACTTTTGAAGTTAGTCCGGTAAAATAATAATATTGCAGTCAAGGTCTAACTTGCAGTGGAATAAAAAGAAACCCAGGTTAATTAGGAAGGTGGGCTATATACCATCAAATTACGGTCCACAGTTAACTATTCAAACGTTTAAATGTTCAACTTCAATTATGTTTGAATGCTGACATTTAGAACAAATCAAGAAGTAGGTACATTGCACTGTTGATTGCAAAAAAAAACAGAACTCGAACACTCACTCCACGAGCGTAAAGGACAAATTACTTTTAAATGCCAGCATTACAATCGTTTCGACATGGGCGTTTGGAATAGTTACATTATTTGGGAAATAAACCAGCTTCTTAAATTATTCGTAAAATTCTTAATTCTTGAATGACTAGAAAAGACTGCACGCTTTCAACATGCTTCAGAACATTGACAGGCTGTGAATGATGATGGTGATATATCGCTCATTTAACATTGAATCTCGATTTATTTTCTATTGCACTACAAGTGAGTCTTTGACTGCAATCTCACCTGATCGTAAGCAAGTGATGATGCAGACTTCACAGACAGACAGAATAATGGTAGCGGGCTAACCTGTTAGGTTAGGTATGGAAGTTATAAGCCACACCCCTCATTGGTTTCTACGCGACATCCCACCGGAACGCTAAGTCGCTTGGCTGCACGTCTTTATCGGTACGGTAGTAACTAACCACGGCCTAAGCCACCCAGCAGACAAAATATCCTAAAAGTAAGATTCTTATTTATTTGTCACTGTTTCTAATAAAAACGCGTTTTTCCGTAACATATTTTTGAAAAATGCAGTTTATTTCTGGCTCCATTAAAATTGAACTAATTAAAAAATGGAAAGACTTGTTTGAATACAGAATTTTTACATCACCAACGATAAACGTGAACGTGAACGTGTTTCTGAAAACATTCTTCAAGTAAGGAAATGAGTGATTTGTTTTTATTAATAAAGTTTATTTTAGCTAAATAAACACTATAAAATGGAATCCCCATTTTAGAAGCGCACGTAAACAAAACTTTGGCACATATTATTTCCGCTAGTATATACTGTAATTTACTCTTTTAGTTTATGGGGAATATCGTCAGCCAACTTCGTAGTGCTCCAGTATTAAAACCAATCGGACACAGATAACCGAATTCGTCTTACACATCTAATAAGTGTTACCAATTTCCACGGCACAAACACCACAATTTCACGGAAATTGATGCTAATTCTAGTGTACAAACCTCTAAACTAAAATATCAGAAAGTATATTTATTATACCTATCCAAGAGTATACATATATTGTAAGGACAGTTAGTTAGTTGTAGATTTTTAGTTGAGAGTTGTTGTACAACAAAATTATCACCACAATCTGAATATTTCATTAGTGCAAACGAAAATATTATAGAAAAAAGATTCGCGGTCACAAACTGTCAAAACACTAAACAACACAGCACAATGTTTATTAAAAAAAATTACAGGGCTGTCAAAATCATAAACGATCGATATTTAAATTTTTTGTTTCGGAACATAATACGTCAACCGTCCAAATGTATGGAATACGGTACTACGCACATACAGCGAGCGCTAACAGATTGATGGTATCGGTGCGACTGACTGACAAGCCTCGGACGCTGCGTTTACCTACTCGCAGCATGCTATAATGACAGGCTCAAACGATCCTCGGTTTGGTTTTTGTACGGAATTGCGTTTAATTAGGACCTGTGGGCGAATATACTCCGTCCATTTATTATTTTATACTATTTTTATTTGACATCTTAGTGACTAACTCTAATTATAAAAATTGCTTTGCAAAGTTTATTACATTACTAGCGACCCGCCCCGGTTTCGCATAGGCGGCTATAAAATAGAAAAAAAGACAAGTTACGATAATAGAATTACTTTACAAACAATGTTTGCAGGCGACTTTACGCTACATACGTATAATACCAACAAAATATGCTGCCGAGCGATTCGGGTCCGTGAATTATTTTTTCTATTGCGATTCCCTTTTTTCTTCTGAAGTATTTAAGAGAATGATTGTAGTGTAAGGGACAATTATAACATATCCATCATCTGTAAAAAATATCTAAAAGATATATAGCGGATACACGGACAGGCCAAAAGCGACTTTGTCTTATAATAAATAGAGTTTTTTTTTCATCAACGCATATTTTTTTAGGCATTGCTTTACATTTATCCTGAATATTATTTGGGTTATTTTATTTTGACCTAGCATTTATCATTATCATCAATAGCCTTTAGCGGTCCACTGCTGGTCTAAAGACCTCTCCTGAGGCGAGGGTTTGCCAACAATCACCACGCTGGGCATACTGGTTGGTGATCGCATTAGATGACAGTAGTGCCAAATACCGCCGCCCGATCTCCGTTATACTCCCCAAGTCGCCTCATAAAACACCCGCGGGAAGAAGTGGGGTGGTGATAACTGTTTTCTGGTCGCATGCCGTCACATTACGGCTCATACATCGATTAAATTTAGAGAACTAAAGAATTAGAAACCAATGCTACGTTAGATTTTGTTTCTTGATTTGGCATTCAATTTAGTTGTAGTTCTAAAAAAAAATAAAGTTTTCTGTATCGCTAAGCCTTTAATGAGGGGTTTGCTGCTGTCCGCTGAGGAGTTCTGTCCCCTATCTCTAACCACAGTTTGGGCAAAATTAAACACATATCCTACCACCTCTGTAGTACAAAAATAATTATTTAAATGTTATAATTTGTCGGAGTAATGGTGTAAAATCGTCAAACACTTTCATCTCCTCTCCCAAGGGAACCGACCTTAATGTCGGGATAAAAACTATCCTATATTACTTAAAAATATGTGTACAAAGTTTCATGAGGATCGGTTAAGTAGTTTTTGCATGAAAGCGTAACAAACAAACTTACTTACACATTTATAATATTAGTAGGGATAGGGATGGGAAGCATCATAAATTCAATTATAAGGTCAAACTGAAATGTATCTAGCGGAAATGCAGATATAGGTAGAGTGGTAGAGTGGGAGCTGTAGATAGTATGCAAGAAGCAGTTCGTATGACATATCGATCGGTACATTGACTAGCGGCCAGTGGAAGGTCACAGCCTAGTGTGTAGCGGATCTTGAGCCAGTATTCTCGGAAGAAATCGCGAAAGGGAATGCGGGATGCAGTGTACGGTTCGAAGAATGCTTTGCTTCCTATCTGGGTGGAACAGTGCTTGTTTACAACTAGGTGCAATTCTCATAGGAGGCGAATACCCCGCGCTTTTATCACTTTTCAACTTACGTGACGTGCTACATATATACATAACAGCTTTACTCCATTCACTCGGTAAAATGTAAAGCAATATTTTATTTTTGACAATTTCAATAAGTGTATGTGCTCTCTGTGGAGATAGACCATTAGACTCCTCAACGGACTAGAAACGGACAGCAAATAGCATAAAGTTAAATAATATTCAATGATTAATCACCATCCTCAAACACATTTCGCTGTTGCCTGTTAGCATCTAACTGCTGAGTAAAGGCCTCCTTGCTCACAGGAGATAAGAGAGTTGAAGAGTTCTTTGCTATATGCTGCTCTATGGATGACTCAAGGCTTACCACGTTCTCCGAGGCACTCCAAAACTTAGGGCTGTTCTTTCTTGTCCGATAGGAAAATCGAACCCAGTACTTCGGAACCCTAAACCCGTAATACTTCAAAAACTAAATTGTACAAAACACATACCTCTGACTTTCGCCATAGTTTTTAGAGATTGTGGAACTTATTGATTTGCGCTCGACCATTATTATAGGAAGATATTCGTCCGAGCTGGTGTTGTACTCGGGGTACGGAGGCCAATTTCAAATTCATCTTTACTTTACGTAAGTATATGCCACGTGTAAATGAGGTACATGAACTTAAGAGGTAAATTACTTTAGAGGTACATTATTTACCGTCTCTGAGACTTATCTGTGAAACCGAAAACCTAATAGTTTTTGAGTAAACCGCTGCTATAGTTTTTACTGAAAGATAACAGCCAGATCACATGCAAAATTAAATCTATGTGACACCTGTACCTTTATTAGGTAGGCATTCCGTAGTATAGGTAATATGCGTATGGCGTTCTTTTATCTGCAATAGGGTTGTCATAAGTAAACACTTAGAATGTTTTGAATTCGTATGTACGAAAAAATAAATATGATTCTTTTGATTTGATATTTTTACAGGATGATTCCCTATGAAATATACTTATGCATCGTTCAATATTATTTCCTAAATCTGTTACACTTTGTATATCGACCTCATTGGTAAAAACTTCGGTAGCGCGATTTAGGACCTTTTGGCGCCATCTAGTAACGTAACGTGGAGACCGCCACAAGATAAATGGTGACTCGATGATGAAGCAAAAACGATATGTTGTACAATTTCTAACGTATGTCAGCACAAAGTAATCCCACAGTGGTACTTTAAAGCGCGTAACCAAAACGACACAAACAAAGCAGCCTAATGAACATAATGACGACTGAGATCAGACCGTAACGAATCATGGTCATTGCCGCTCCCATGCCCAACTGTGCGTTAAGAAGCCATTCAATAATAAGTCTAATCTAAGAAGCAAATGACATAGATTAACTACGTATAACTATTCATCCCGCATGCCGTAGAGACGTGGGTCATCATGGAATGTTAGGGTTGCCATAGTCGGCCGCTACTTTATAACTTACAGGTGTAATATTAGGTCTACAACGAGATATAATTTAAATAAAAATAGATAGGTATGGCGGTACTTTCGGGGGGCCGAGTTCTAATCCCAGCCTTTTAAGTTATGTGCGTTTTAAGTACCAAATAAAAATATAATTTGCTTCAAAAAATAAAGAAAGAAAGAAAACTTTATTTGGATATACACACACTACAATTAAAATACAACTTAATAGTCTACACAACAATTATAGGAACGATATAATCCCAAAATGGTCTTCACTCAGCATGTTTGCAGTGCCTATTAAAGACACAGCGCTGATCTTCCGTGAAGCCAGAACCTTCAACGGTGAAGGAAAACATCGGAAAACTACATGCCTGATAGTTCTCCATAATGTTCTCAATGGCGTGTGAAGTCCTTTAATCCGCACTGGGCGAGCGTAGTGGACTACGGCCTAAGCCCTTCTCTTAGAGGGAGAAGACCCGTGTCCTATATGAATGGTAATGGGTTAATACGATGATGATAAAAACCTTTCTCATGAATTACTCTGCCCATTGGTGACAACTATAAAAATTCGTTTCGAGGTAATCGCCCACAGACAGACAGAATATAGAATTTTTATAAATTATAACAAAAAGCGGTTATTGTGCCTTAACAGTTAGACATTTAGCCTCCCGGTTTTTTAAGTAATAATGATTACTTTAAACATGTCCATCGATCCATACATATATACATATATTCATCCATATATCCATACTCACAAACTTTCGCCTTTATAATATAATTAAGATGGTACGCATGCATTCGATCGTTGTCCCATATGCCTTGCGACTCGCTGTTATCTGTGAAGATTTATGCCTTTATCTCCGACAATATTTATCAGATCTTCATTAAAATTACACAACACTTGATGGATAGTATACACTTTCAAATAAAAAAAGAATTATTTAAATCGGTTCAAATTTAACGGAGCTATGAAGTAAAATTGATAAAAATTTCATCTCATTTCCCGGGAGAAGCTTATTACTTATCGGGATAAAAAGTAGCCTATATATTGCCCCAGAATATCAGTTACCACTATACGAAATTTTATTTAAATCCATTCAGTAGATTTCACATGATGCCCGGACAGACAGACGGACAAAAATGAAATAAAAATCTGTTTTGGACTCAGTATCGATTATAAAACCTCCCCCGGTCAAAATTTTCAAAATATAATGTACAGAAATCTTCCAGTTACAGTTTTATTATAAGTATAGATAGAATATCTCGATACACGTAATTTAATTAAATTATCCCTTTCATATTTTAGTTAGTGTAATATCTGTTTATTTATTTCTATTGCTTAGATTTATTTAAAAGCATATGTATGTATATATGGTTAACAAAATACTCAGTCAGATGCGTACGAGCATTATTGATTTAATAAAATTCATTCTCATGTAAACTGTGATCTGACAATGACTTTAATTAAAGTCAAGGTACTGTCAGTTTCACTTTCATCCCATGAATGGTGCGGGCCGCGTAGTTCATTTTTATTTTTTATTAAAACTTTTACTTTACCCTTAAAATATTTATCGGTAAGATCTTATATCATTTGTATTTTTTTAGAATAGTAACTAAATCTAATCAATCATTCTACTGATAGGCACATAAGGTACTACGTCTGATACTACACGATCAAACTAAAAGTTGTCGCGTACCATATTTAGTTATTTTTGTTGTAACACAAGTGACAGCGAATCAGTCTTGTTTTTTATTTGGTCAGTAGATTGTATCATTATTTATATAATTCAGATTTAAACTTTTAAACGAAGTATATGTTGTTAACTTTACAAAAAGTGAGTACCAAAGGTTTTTGACGTGACAACGTCTTATAATTCGATGGAGCCGGCTGCACGCACGAAAAAACATGATGTATGCGGCGTTACCTCGCTCTGAGGCGTTCCATTCAAGGCTTGAAGTGCAAGCGAGAGCGCGGAACGAGCGATAAAGAGGCACACCTCCGCGTTCGACATGTCTCTCTCCTACTTGAGTGAGCGATGCGTCCGCGTGGACAGTTTCTATACAATAATACATTTACATGTTTTCGGCAAGGATGAAGTGCAGTGAAAAGTAAATATGGTGTCAATTGTTTATAGCAACGATAATATCAATCAAACAAATAAAATTAAAATTTTCTTTTGAAAAATGCAACCATTCCGTCAGTATTTTCTTACGACGTTGTCACGTTCAACTATCGTCAGTAAGCCGACTTTACAGACAACCAATTTTTTTTTAATATACTTAGTATTAATTGTCGCCTGTAAATAGAGCAACACTTCGCATGGAATACAAGGAACGAGTCCTAAAAATTTCCGCCCTGTGTCCATCAACCTAAGGCGTAGATGTTAAGACTTATGTGTCTTTAACATCACTGGCATCCACGCTTTACCGACTGAACCACAGCGATGCTGCTGGCGGCATAAAAAAGCCTAGCAGCGATACTTCCCCGGACGGGTTATGTCACAAAAACCTCTAATAAAACTCAACGAACGTCCACAAGTTCCATTTAAAACTGTTTTCATTAAATAAGGGCTCGAGTTTCCTTTGACAATGTGTACTTATTACTTTTAGACATAGCCTCATGAACAGTGTAAAGATAGAGCTTTATACAATAGTTTAACGGGAAAAATTCTGTTTTCAATTTATATAATAATAATAATAATAATAAAGCCCTTTATTACTGAAAAAAAACATGATTGTTAACAAAAAAAAAAACATAAATATTTAAACTATTATTTAAAACACAATCTTCCTTATGACTATTTTTCTTAACATATTATTTATGTTTGACAGTTTCGCAGTTCAGTACGCCCTTTGGACGAAGGCCTCCTCCATTTCTTTCCATGCATCTCTATCACGCGCCAGTCTTTGCCATGTTGCTCCCATCATTTTGACAAAATCATCGCTCCACCTAATTCTCTGCCGTCCTCTAGATCGCTTCCCTTCTCTCGGATACCATTCTGTAACTCTTTTTGCCCACCTATCTTGCTTTTGCCTGCACACATGTCCCGCCCATTTCCATTTTAGTTTTCGGATTTTTACTTTAACATCTGTTATGTTCGTTTCTTTTCTTAGTGATTCATTTCTTATTTTGTCTAACCGTTTAACATGTAACATACTACGTTCCATCGAGCGCTGACAAATTGCTAATTTTTGTTCTAACTTTTGCGTTAAAGCCCAAGTCTGGCTTCCATAGGTTAATATAGGAAGTATGCACATATCGAAAACTTTTTGTTTGTATTTCATTGGCATGTCTTTCGATTTCATCACTTCTTTAAACATCCAGTACCTATTCCATGCATTTGTGGTTCGACGTTCTATTTTCTTACTTATTGCGTCTGTTGTAGACACTATTTCCCCGAGATAAATGTATTCTTCCACATATTCTATCTCCATATTATTAGCTTTAATGCATTTATGATCTCCGTTTGTCATTGCCTTTGTCTTTTGCATATTCATATCCAGGCCGACTTTTTTGCTTTCATACAGTAGTTCATTTAACATTGATTCTAATTTAGTAGGGCTTTCAGAGAATAAGACTACATCGTCCGCAAATCTCAAATTACTTAAGAATTTGCCATCTACTTTTATTCCTTGGTTTTCCCAACTTAATCTACGAAATATATTTTCAAGAACTGCGTTAAAAATTTTTGGCGACATAGGATCTCCCTGCTTTACACCTCTTGACAGTTTAAACCATTTGCCTTCACGATCTAATTTGACTTTTGCCGTGCTATTGACATATATATTTTTTATTATCCGTATATATTTTGGATGTACCCCTTGTTCAAAAAGTGCCCTCCATATTTAACTAAATTCTAGACTATCAAACGCTTTTGAGTAGTCTATGAATAAGATGTATATGGTTTTCTTATACTCGTTATATTTTTCTATAATTTGATTCAGTGTATGAATATGATCAATAGTTGAAAATCTTGCTCGAAAACCAGCTTGTTCTAGAGGCTGATTTTCATCCAATCTATTTTCTATTCTTTTCAAAATTACTTTTGAAAATATTTTGTAAATATTCGAAGATAAACTAATGGGACGGTAATTATTGATATCGCTAGTATCACCTTTTTTATGAAGTAGTTTTATTATTGATCGCGTCCATTGCATTGGTATATTTTCAGTGTATAAAATTGCGTTGAAAATTGTGCATAATATGTCACTAATTGTAGGTTCGGCAGACTTAAGAAGTTCATTAGTAAAACCGTCCTCACCTGGAGATTTATTATTTTTTTGTGATGACAAAGCGTTGGATACTTCTTTCGGCAAGATCCATGGTATTGATTCCTCAATACTATTCGAGTCTATGTCTTCGATAGAGTTTTGGCTAGATTTATATAAACGTTCGTAGAATTCTGTAGCTATAGATATAATTCCTTCTCTATTGTTAACTTTTTTCTTTTCTTTATTTAGAATTTTGGGCATCCATTGTATTTTTTTATCTAATTCTCTGTATGCTTTATGAGTAGCCCCAGATAATTCTATATATTTTTTTAATGTATTTGATCTGTATTCTCGTTTTTTCAGCCTAGAATATCGGTTAATTTTTTTACTAATTTTAGTTATTTCTGCTTTGTTATGTGTTCTATTTGATAGTAACAGTTTCCGCTGCTCCATCAAATCCAAAAGAGTTTTTGATACATGTTTTTCATTAGAAGTTTTAGTAGTTAAGGAATTAAGTATTGACTTGATCTTTGCTTCAAAATTATTATAACACTGTTGTACCTCTATTGACGTGACATCAGTTTTATTAAAATTTTCTTCATTTTTCCATTGTTCCAATTCTTTGTTAATTATTAGACTGTCTTCTCTTCCAAATCTTTTAGTGTTGTTCGAATAGTTTTTTCTACTCTTTTTTTGGTGTTTTAGAATTACTTCAGCTCTTATTAGTCTATGATCAGAATAAAAGTTAAAGTTATTTAGAATCTTGAAGTTTTTTACATGTTTTTTGTTATTGCTTAAAAAGAAGTCTATTTCGTTGGTCGTATGACCATCTGGTGATATCCAGGTCCATTTTCGTTGTTGTTTTCTATTATAGAAAGTATTTATTATAGAGAGGTTATTACTTCTTGCTAATTGAATAATTCTTTCTCCGTTATCATTACACGTCGTGCCATAAGTATATGGGCCCATTATGAAGTCACCTTGCTTCTTACCTTTACCGATTTGAGCATTAAAATCACCCATGACAAAAATATTTTTCTCTAAGTTATTATTAATAGTCTCCTGTAATTTAGTGTAAAAATCTTCTTTTTTTTGTTTTTCTGATTCTTCCGTTGGGGCGTATACTTCTATTATTGTTGTCATACCCAAAGTTCTAAGGTAAATTTTTAATATAGCTATGCGCTCTGATATTCCGATAAATTCTTTAATGTTCTTTTTGAGATATTTTTTTACTAGAAAGCCTGTACCATACTGGCCTTTGGTTTCACCTATATGAAAGAAAATATAGTCATCCCTTTCCTCTATACATTCTCCCATTCTGCGAACTTCGCATAGACCAAGTATATCCCATTTCACTCTTTGAAGTGCTAATTCCAATTCCATTAATCGTTCATCGCTTCCTAATGTTCTAACGTTCATGCTCAAAATGTGGAAGTTATTAAACTTTTGTTTTTTAATACTATAATTTTTTATTATAAAATTGTTGGTACCGATTTCCGAATTTTTACTTTTATTATTGCTGATTGGAGGGTGGTGGTCATTCTCTCCCACGGTGACCAACCGGATTGGGAGATTCAATTCAGAGTTTTCAATTTAATCACAGTAAAATATATATATATATACAAGCGGACCCCAGCGGCATCTGTCGGGCTGATTTGTGAATCTAAACCATCCAGGGTGCCACCCAAAGGCATACCAAAAAATTCATTCAAATCGGTCCAGCCGTTTAGGAGGAGTTCAGTGACATACACACGCACACAAGAATTATATATATATATATATATACTAGTTCAAACAAACACTATTATAGAAATAAGAAAGTAAACAAAGTAAAGCGTGTCTCTTAACAAAATTTCTTCTCGCCACCCAAAATGTGGAATGCTCTCCGTACGAACATACGACAGGCCAAATCGCTTGATATTCTTAAACACGTAAAACATACCTATATAAATACTATCTGACCCCAGCGCCATCTGTCGGGCTGATTTGTGGATCTAAACCATCCAGGGTGTCACCCAAACGCATACCGAAAAATTCATTCAAATCGATCCAGCCGTCTAGGAGGAGTTCAGTGACATACACACGCACACAAGAAATATATATATAAAGATATATATATTTATTTTACTGTGAGATGGGTTTGTTGTGGGCTCGTAGCTTTAGATTTAAGTTGGCGAACGAAGTTATCACCATCCCCTTACAATTATGTAAACAAATATGTATGAACGCTTACTAAGTGTTCTGTGATAGGCCTACATGAATAAAGAAATTTTGAATTTGAATTTGAATATATGTTATGGGCCACAATGCAACATTAAAATTAACATATTAATAACAATACTTTTAAATACTGTAATGAAAAACAAAAGCTGTATGAGAAACGCTATAACTCTTTGCAATTATGTATAATACAAAAATTAAAGTAGTAATTATTGGAGTTTTCTCTTGCAAAGCTTGTCCAAGGAAGTACAAGAGCAATCATGCACCATGTGTTGTGTACCGATCTGAAGGTCGCGGTTGCGGGTATATAAGGCTTCACACCGAAGCCTCAGGTTCATGGAAACAGGGCGGTAGTTTTTAGGACGTGTTCCTTACATGATTTATATATATAGGCAATGGTTTTCCACCTTTGGTTTTATATCAGGAGGGCTATCTTTTCGGTCTGTCAATTATAACTAAAAAAATCTAATTAATCCATATTATTCATTGTGAAATGTTATCGACTGATGCATCACTGGCGGATGAGGTTTAAGTTATCCAGAGAATCTTCAAGCTCGTTGAACAACGAGTATGATAAAGTAATATTTTTCGTGCTGCTAAGTCTATCATGGAGTACCTGCTAGGTACGTAGGTACGTAAGCGTATTCGAATACTTTTTTTTTTCAATCCTTTATGACGCCGTATGCATGCCCGACTCCATTACGTATGTTGCCTTATTAAAAAAACCTCCTCTCCAACCACACTTAATCTTCCAGGGACCGCGATTGCATTAATGAATGAATGAATGAATACACTTTTATTGTACACCACAGAGAAAATTTACAGAGATACAAATACAACAGCACAATAAGGTAGAACGTACAATTTGGCGGCCTTATCGCTAAATAGCGATCTCTTCCAGGCAACCAAAGGCATACAAAGCAAACAAAATGTTATAAGAAATAAGTAGGTGGTACAACAAACAAAATTAAATATTAGGACTTAAAACTAAATTAACATAAAAAAAAACATAAAACATAGTATATACTAAACATACACATTACTTCTGGAAGAGAGCTTTCGAATAGTTAAAAGAATTTTGAAACGATCGAAATGAACTTTGCGGTGTAATACTCACTGCTAGCACGTTGTGTCGGTATTTAATCAATTTTATCCGGGTCATAAACGGCTAGTGGGCGAAGACCATGTATGGTATCTTGACTTTTAGCCACCGCTGCCTCGAGCTTCGTAATGATTGACGAGTTGATTAGAAGACAAGTTAATATTAATTAAACGTGTTACTAAAAGGTTTGAGAGATTGGTTTGAGAATCAGTTACTGGAGCCTTTCGCTCAGCACTTAAGGCATAATAAACCTTACCTACAGCCACGAAGCCCGACGTCGGTGTTAATTTGGTCGAGTGTCGATTGATCACTTAGTCGCGCGCCCCATAAAGTTGTAATACTTCGTTTTTTAATGATTGTCAATGATATTATATAGATAATAGATATAATATATTATAATCATAATACTAGCGGACCCCAGCGCCATCTGCCGGGCTGATTTGTGAATCTAAACCATCCATGGTGCCACCGAAACGCATACCAAAAACTTCATTCAAATCGGTCTAGCCGTTTAGGAGGAGTTCAGTGACATACACACGCACACAAGAAATATATACATAAAGATAAATAAAGACGTTTCCTAAGCTGGATATAAAAATATTGACAAGTCGCATGTTTTTCTTGTAAAGACGCGTAGGTAAGCAAAGTGCTTTTTTTAAGCGCTCTAGATATTCTTACTGACACTTAACAAACAATGCAATCCTACCAAGTTGAATAAAAAAAAATTCAAGTCAAGAGTCTTGGCCGTAATCCACCACGTAGTCCAAGTGCGTAGTGCTGGACTAAACACGTCTTTCTAAACAATTTGGTGAGCTCCAAGGCAAGCCGGTTTCCTCACGATGTTTCCCTTCACAGTTAAAGCAAGTGATACTTTAAAACGCACATAGCTCCGAAAGGTTATAGGAGTGCGTAACGATGATTGAACACGCTCCCCCCACAAGGGTGGCTATCCCCAATTATTTCTCTTGCATATAGATTATTACTTATAGTACTTAAAGATACAACCTTGTATACATACAAATTACAATAGGTAAACTACAGAAGATCTCTTTACATCAGGTAGGTACATACGATTATGCTAATTGCGCCTGAATTCATTTCCAATTAACGGGAATGCAACAATAAGGTCAAATTAATGGTAGCCAACGGAACGTTAGATAAGTGGTTAGTAATTCAGTGCTGAATCCTTTGAAATATGTTCGTAACAATAAGCCTCATGAGGAATTTAAAGCCAGACACCACTAAGACTGGATTTTGTGGAACAAATCAAACGAAAGGTTGGAGTGGGGACTTATGAAGCGGTGAAAGGGAAGGCCATGGATAGAGAAAGTTGGAGAAGGTGAACCCCACCCTGATCCAATGCAGCACGGCTAGCATGGGCAGAAGACAATTATATCCCCGGGGCAAGGATATAAATTAATCTTCTCCCACAGCTTTATCAACTCTCAGAGCACTGGCGCACAAGTCGAATAATATATGTGTATTAATAAACGGGGGTAAACTTCTCCTATTCCATGTTCTAGTGATATAGCAGGTGGGCACGTTACTTATATCCCTTGTCAGGGGATATAATCGGGGGATATCATTTTTATCTCCCGCCCGTGCTAGCCCTGCAGCTTCATCAACGCTCAGAGCACTGGCGTACAAGTGGAAATAATATCCAAATAATTTATCTGTAATAATAAACGGGGGTAAACTTCTCGTATTCCATGTTCCCGTGCATCAAGCCAGTGGACACGTTAATTATAACCCGTGTCAGGGGATATAATCGGGGCATATAATTTTTGTCTCCTGCCCTGCTGGGTGTGTAAATATGAAAACAAATAACTGACACGATAGTTTAGCTACAAACTTAAATGTATAGCTACTTGTCAAGGGCTAACTTGCAATGGGACGATAAAAAAATATCTATAATAGTTAATATCAAAAGATTTTTGTTTTTAAGCTCAATATTATTTCATACGAATCTTTCGCAACGACTCTACCGCGGTGTTATATTCCTGAAAGAAAATTCTTGTCACAAAATGAGATGGTTAACCCATAAATGTAGTATTATTGTTTGGTCTGGTTGGGGGCTTTGTTTTGGTTACCGACCTACCGACAAAGACATGCCGCATCATCACTTACAACCAGGTGAGATTGCAATAAAGGGCTAACCTGTAGTGGAATGAAAAAAAAATCTTTTCCGATACTAGCAAATTATACTACAATTGTGCGTGCAGTACTGATGAATAAACCTAAGAAATAACAGGTGACACCGACGTGGGAGCAGCTTTTTCTAATGGGGGCGACCGCAAACTTTTTTATATCATTTCGCTTATAGTGCTCGCTTCGGAATGTATGCCGCGCCTGTTTACCGACAAGAGATCGAATAGACGAGTGTGTAGGTGAATGTTACGCTGGGAAACACAAATACTTGATAAATGCGTACACGCGTACCTATAGTAAGGTTTCTTAGTTATGCAAATAAGTAAAACTTCTCAGAGTGGATGGTTAGTGTTATCGACATTGGTATTATCGTTATGACTAATACCAATGTCGATAACTTTATTTGTACAGCACATAAAGAATATATGAATGAATGAATGAATGAATGAATACACTTTTATTGTACACCAAAGAAACAAAAAGTAGTTACAAAGATATAAATACAAATCAAGAGTGTACAATTTGGTGGCCTTATCGCTACATAGCGATTTCTTCCAGGCAACCAATGGCGTAAAAGGAAAAAAACATAGAAAAGAGGTAGGTGGTGCAATAAATAAGAATTAAAAATTATACAAATATATAAATATAAATAAAATATATATATATATATATATAAATATAACTATAATAAACAAAAGAATATATATATATATATATATATATATAAGAAACAAAAAAAAAAAAAGAAACATAAAGGCAGAAGTAGAATACAAGAGGCGGCCTTATCGCCGAACAGCGATCTCTGCTATATAACCTTAGAATATTATCTGGTATGCCCAGTGGCGATAAAGCTACTTAAGCTATGTTTTATTCCGCTTAACAAAAGAACGCTTATAGGACTTTTTTAAAAGAAATACGCGCAATTCTTAAATTTAAAATATCCAATCAGAACCCTTTATTATTGGATATATATATATATATATATTATAACATACCCACTACAGCTGGTATGCCCAGGTGCGATAAAGCTATAACTTAAGCTATGCTACTTAAGTTATTCGGCTTAACAAAATAATGCTTAGAGGGCTTTTTTAAAGCACCCTTTATTATCACCGACCCACTCTCACCACCCGGTCTGTTCCCACAATGAGAAAGTTTCAGGCAATAGATACAGTTCACCGTTGAAGCTAGTGATATTTGTATTGCTTAAAACGCACATAACTTAGAGAACTTTACGATATTATTGCTATATAGTGATCATTTAATGTATGCGTGAACTGTATTCAGCTAACTAAAAATGGTTCCTTACCATTAGAATCCATTTTAGAACGTCAGACACACAAATTTGAATATAGAGCACTGGTCACTAGTCTCTCCTAAAGGATTGCAGCACTGAATGAGTCCCGATTCCAGAACATTCGCACTGGAATGCGTTCTCCCGCCATATGTTTTGTATCCCAATGCCGGATTAACGCGAAGTGATTGGAAAATCTATATCTGTTTTTTAGTTTTTACGACACGTATCTTGGGCCTTGACACTTGGCTTTCAATCCATCCAATATAGAGTCGCGTAAAAACTTTGAGGATGCATTTAATAAAACAAGCAAAAAAAAAAGCGTCACTTCGAAATCAGTTTTAGATACAGACTATACAAATTATTTAACACATAATCAGTTCAATCAATAAACCAAAAAAAAACATACGCCATATGAACGTTTTCGGTTCACTAATAATATCTTATTTGTTTGAGGTACTTTTACGTTTAAAAGTTTACGAAAAAAGGAAACATAAAAATGATATTTACTTGGATTTAGTTGGACTAATTTATTCTTCATAATGAAAGATGTTATAAATTGTTATTAAATCTGGTAATGACACTGACGCTATAAACTAAATGCGATGGTGCGCAGTGAAAACCTGCAGTTTTTTCAGAGGGACGCAGGGCAAAGGCTAATGAACCTGTGACGTCAGTGTCTGGGATAGGTCAATGGTATCTACAAAAACGACATAGACATATCCATTGATAGTATCAAAAGTCAACAAAACTGATATTTTTAAGTCATAACTTTAATTTAAATAAAATTACGGTCCCTAAACCTTGAATTATTTATGGAATTATGAAAAGGATTTTTCAAATAAATATATATTTGAGTTGCACTGTATTTTTTTTATGTAGGTAGGTAGCGCCATCTTGAGAAAACTCCTTGAACTAGAGAGAGCGGAGGGCGGGATTCCACATAAAATATTCGTAACTGGTTTTAGTAAACGGCGCCAATGTTACTATACAGATGGCGCTATTGGTACAAAACGACTTACGAAATAATCAAGGTGCAACTCCCGCAGCTGTTCCCAGCGAAGGTGGTAATGACCAGGACTACAATGGATATGACTCCCGCCATGACAAGACGTTATAAAAATTGAATTAGTCAAAACACTAGAAATGGCTTTCACCCTCAGTCAAAAAATGTTAACAAGAAGAGAGAGTATGACGACGAAAACCAATGGTCGCCCGACCAAATCTAGCAGAAACGACCTCCTTAGCATCGACTGCCCGCAAATAAAGCAAAGCCTTTATATGTGCACGTTTCTCTTCTTTTTATTCTCTTTACCCGTAGTATGTCGGAACTATATAAGAAATTATGGTTGTAGCATATTTTAGTCGCCTGGTGCACTGTGCTAATCCTTGCCTCGTAGATCATTGGGTAAGTGGGGTTTCATTCGGAGGTCGGGCCAAAATATGTTAGGTATTCACGATTCGGAGTTTATCTGAAATAATGTAAGGCCTTTGCAGAACATCGGTTAGCGAGCAAACACTTTTCATATAGAAGCCTAAAAATAAAGGCTAAATTGTCTTAGAAATTCAGTTGCGCCCGACATGCCCGTATCGCAAAGATCTTTATCTTCATAATCTCAACCAATTAACGTCCACTGCTGGATCTAAATATTTTTTCAGGGAATTCCAAATACCACTGTCTTGTGCTGCTTGGGTCCAGTGGCTCCCTGCGACTCGTTTGATGTCATCTGTCCACCTCGTCGGGGTTCTACGATTGCCGCGTTTACCGACGGGTTTATCGTAATCTTACTTATCATTTTCTTTAAAATAATCTCGGGTTCGCTGACAAATTCACAAGAACCTATCTGTTGGCACCCAGCGCCCCAGGATGTGAGAATGACGAGTTACCTTCATCAGATTAGGTACTTTTTTGACTTACAACTTTTTGTCCCACTGTCATCACATAATATACAGTAATAAAATTACGAATGAGTTAAAAAGGAACAATTTTCTTGTCTTGTCTTTTCCCGTCTATATGTTTCGAAGTCTTGTTGGGGTATAAGTTTTAATCAAACACTACTTCAAAATGAATAATGAATTATTGGCCGATTAGCAAATCCGTTATCTTTCTAGGTGAAAAAGAATCACCGGGGAAATATAGGTTCCTTGAGAGGATAGTTTGGTTTAAGAATAACGTTTTCACTTCATAGAGCAATGCGGAGAGTTGCAGGAATATTTCAATAACATCAAAGATGGTTTATCAACATCTTCAATTAATCAGATTGACCCTTGGTCCCAGTGATTCGATTCCTGAATGCTTTCACAACGTTGCGACTTTATCTCAAGGCCCTATGTTACCCGGATACTTCGACTACATTTTGTCGCGCGACAAATCCCTGGTATGATCTTAAACATAATTTCACAAAACAACGGTGAACGGCCTCATTAGAGCGACTCTCACGCCAAACACTTTTCTATTTCCACCAATATTTCGACCTTTATTTCTGTAGCAGTTTATTATTAGTGTTTATAAATTGGTTTGTTTGTCATATTCTCTACATTTCTATTTAGTAGTGGAAGCCTGGTGGGACTCGAATCAGTCTGGCTACCTTCCAACATCTTGCCGAAATCATTCGCTATTCCATATCAGACGCAAACATGATAATATAATATCTAACAGAGCATTAATTGCAAAAATAGACGATACATTAACGGTACTTAATATTTATAACATCGAAGTTTTAAACGATGATGAAAATCGATAAAAAATAGATTTTTTTGTTCAATTTATTTTATTTAAATTTAGTTATTTCCAATAGGCTTACACTATAAGCACTTTGAAACAAAGTATGTATGTTTATTGTGAGTCTACCGACGACGGTTCGGAAGGCAGTACATTCCCTTTGTCATTTACGTTACAAAACATCATTAGCTTCCCATTTTTTGTAATTGGGCTTCCAGCACTTTCTAATAGAAAATAAATGATGAAATAACCACGGAAACTCTTAACTACTCTTAACAATGGCTGCGTCAGTTATTATCGCAGTGTTGATAGTTTATTTTATGTTTACTAATTTTCCGGCTTTCTTACTTACTTTCACATAACAGTTGAGTTTGATGATATTTTTAACGTTGAACCGCCGTTGCAGACAACTCTTAATAATTATTTAGGTATAGCAGCTAGTTTCTGATTTAAAATATCAATGATCAGGAAGCGGCCAGTTTTGTTTATGTTAATGTTATCTACGACTAGCTGTTCGCCGCAGTTTCAATCGTGTTAAGGACAAGGGGTATGTGTAAAGATTGTCTTGATAATAAAATGTCTTTTTTGCAATTATTAAAATTTTTATGAGGTATCCAACCTCATAATAATTGCGATTCACAATATTTTTGTAGCCCATAGTATTTATGTATGAGGGATTATTTTATCAGCGCTCGAGGGTTATAACTCTGCAAGCAAGCCACAGAAAAACACGCTAATATGCTTATAAGCATATTAGCGTGTTTTTCTGTATATAGATAGGTAAATCAAAAAAAAAAAAAAAAAATTACTTTTCCTCGTTCGACGGAACCCTAGAAATTGATGTTATTAATTTGAAAGACCCATTCAATATTCAATATACATTACACAATATTTGTATGAATCAAGGTAATGTTTTCAAATTAAATAAGCATGTGTTATAAAGCGGTCAATGGCATTGAGTCATACGAATATTCCTAGTGACTAGTTTTTTTGTAGGTATTGGATTTGTGCCAAATTTTTCACCACAAACATTTTTAGTTTTAGTGGAATCACATCGGCTGAGATTACCTTAACTATAAATTATTGGAGCTAGCAAATTCACTTGACCAGACGACGTCTGTTCTGCATAAACAGCTAAACTAGCGCATCCAACTGAAACCTTGTGGAATAAAAATCTGTGCTAAGGTCTAGATCGAGTTTTTTCGGTCATCCGCAGCCCACCTGAAGACAAAGATGAGCACGATGCCGATGCAAGGGATTTTACCGGCTTGTACAAAAGTTCTGCGCACCGCCGCTAGACAAGGTTCTTGCACCAGACATTACTTTGGTCTTAGCTTTTCCATGATTTGAAAGAAATCATCTCCGCAAGTACTAGTCCGGGTTAAAAGCTCATTTCCGAATTCAGCAGGGACGCGACGACTGTTCTCAGACGCGTAGACTGTTTCTGCACTCAAGAACTACACTACGATTGCATCCGTGAAAATTACATGTCAAGAGTGCTCAACTAGTTTTGTTAGCCTTGAAGCCAAAGAAAATCTCCTGTACAGATGGATAAGTTAACATTTAATGTGTGCAACGTTAACTGCGTGGGAAAATGTTCATGAAATAGTTTGCCTAAAAATAGGAACACAAGGTTCACAATTATATACATTTCAAGAGGCTTTCTTCAAAGGAAGCAAAGTTATGTGCGTGAGAAAATGTGCATGAAATGGTTTGTGGACAAATGCGTTTGGAAATGGAATGCTAACGCCTGCCCTTGATTGCATTAGCATCGCATCTCCGGATTAAATCTTGTCTGATTAAGTATTATACAACTAATTTATTTTTACCAAGAAACTTTAATTGACTCTGTGTATTGCTCGGTATTAAGGCGCCCGCTACGTATCCATGATTAAATGGAAAATGTGATGAATCTGATTAGAATTTAGTTCATCTACGTCTACATCTTATTGGTACACTCGGTCAAAGATATCAGTAGTGGACTAGAATATGGTCACTAGGTCATATTCTAGTCCACTACAAAAAGATTTTTGGCAGCAAACATTCGTCTCTTACTAAGGGTAGGGTACTATGTA